>NC_092241.1:28177296-28342296 GCF_036320965.1 Panulirus ornatus
CTAACCCCCTTTTTTTCGCCCCCTTTTTTCATATCCAACAAAAATCTCTACCCATGATTCCGGTTCAAAGGTGTTGTTTGTGTTTCTTCCAACATCAACACACCTGTTGCACGCCTCCAGGACTCTGAGTCCCCGAACTTTGATATTATATGCCTCAAGGTCTGTCTTCCAACTACCACACTCCTCGTTTTTGACGCCTATTGTTCTCCATATTCTACAAATTCTATATCTTTCATCGACTATCTCAACTCCTACAATGAGACTCTAGCTTCCTTTCACCCGCAAGCAGAGATTCTTTACTTGAGGATTTAATCGCTCATCATAGGGAATGGTTGAAATACTTTCATGAGGATGTAGGGGGGAGGATGTAGAGGGGTAGGTGCATTGAAGCCTTCGCGTTCTTCACCATCAGTGATCTCGAGCAAATTATCACGAACTCAACCCATATTCCTGACCGATATAACCGCTCTCCTAACATTCTGGATCTGTTTTTCACCTCTGATCCTTCGCGCTATGGTATACAATCTCGCTTCTAAGAGATTCTAAGTCCTGTTTAGATGTCGAAATGTATTTTCTTCCAAACAGTTGCTCCATTTATACAAGGGCTGGATTTGTATGGGGTACTGCTCTCATATCTGGGGTGGTTCTAGCTCCTTGCTTAGACAGACTTGAGTCGAAGGCGGTATGACTTATCAATTCCTCCAGGATAACTTCAAAACCTGACCTGCTTGCTATATGCCGCAATGTTTGTTCACTCTCCCTTTTCTATAGGTATTACTTTGTTTTTTCTTCCGAGAGCTAGCTGCTTGTGTGCCCCCACCCCTAACTACGCCACACAATACTCGGCAAGTTGCTGCGTCACTAGATTATTATGTGGCTGTTGGCAACTGAATGGTAGCCCATAATGATAAATGTCTCTCTACACTTCGAAACTTTCTACCCTTTCAAATCTCTGCCAGCAACTATGACCTGGCATCAGTCTATAAGACAGGTTTTTCATTTCCACCAAGTTCGTAAATACTTTCCCCTATCTCTTTTTTTCCCGTTAATTAACCCCTCCATATTTCATCTAATGCCCGGCTTTGATGTGGACTTTTCTCCGTGACCGGAGCCTCCAACGTACAAAAAACAAAATAGTCTTACAAGTGACAATTGCTCCTCCCTCACCATTTTCTTTCATCCTCATACTTTGTCGTCAGGCTACTTCCTCCTCATATGCGTAATATGCTCTATAGTCTCTGACTTCGTCTTGACTTCATTATCTCCTCTCTTTTCTTCTCTCCTCTTTCACTCTCTATCCTCTGTCCAATTAAGTCTTCATTCTTCTCTTATAGTCCTTCATGTTTTCGTTTTCTTTTTTACCTTTATCCCTTCCAGGTCCCCCGTGACAACTTATACACTAGCATTTATCTTTATCATGAACGTTAGTCCACACCATCCCTATCCTGAACGATAATCTTCCCCTACTCCTTATCCTGATCGCTAATCTTCACTCCATCATCATCCCGAACGTTCATCATCGCTCCATCTTTATCCTGAAGGTTCGTCTTCGCTCCATCTTTATCCTGAACGTTCATCATCGCTCCATCTTTATCCTGAACGTTCATCATCGCTCCATCTTTATCCTGTACGTTCATCAACGCTCCATCTTTATCCTGAAGGTTCGTCTTCGCTCCATCTTTATCCTGAACGTTCATCAACGCTCCATCTTTATCCTGAACGTTCGTCTTCGCTCTGACCGAAACGTGAACGTTCGTCTTCGCTCTGACCGAAACGTGAATGTTCGTCTTCAGGACCTTGACTCACCGGGGAACACTCTCACTTACATCTCTCTGTCTTCCCACGCTTTGTTCTCTTTCCCCCGTCCTCCCCCAGGATGCCTCCCCCACACCTAACCCTGGGGCCTCCCAGAACCCTTCACCATTACCTTGTACTTCGCACACCCTCCTTTTCTCATACCTTGTGTTCTTATGTCTCTGCCACCTTGTGGTGTATTCCCCACGGCTCTTCCTCACCTTGTATTTCCCACATAATCATTTCCTAGCCTTGTTGTCCCGACATATCTCTTACCGTGTATTTCCCGCACTAATTCCCCTTACCACGTATTTCCCACAGCTCCTCATGTATCCTTATAGCGGCCTGTCTCCAGCCTTCCCCACCTGTTCAACCCTAACCATACCCATCTTGTGCTCCTCCTCCTCCTCCTCCCATTCCCTACCCCACAACCCTCCCCAACCAGCCAGAGCCTTACCCCCTCCCCTTAATCTTCCCCCTCTTCGCCTAGAGCCTTCCCCTTCCCATCCTCCTCCCCCAGCACGACCTTCAGCGTAGCCTTAACGTGTTCTGGAGCAACAACGGGCCCGGCGCGCCGCCCGCGACTGACGCACATCCGGATTCTGCGGTGTTTTGCCTGCGGCTGCGGTCGTGTTGTTTTTCTTTGTTTTGTGTTGTGTGGGGGGGTGGGTTTGGAGGTGGGAAGGAGTGTTTTTGTGTATGTGTGTGTGTGTGTGTGTATGTGTGTGTGTGTGTGTGTGTGTATGTGTGTGTGTATGTGTGTGTGTGTGTGTCTTGTCGGTATGACTAGCTGAGACAAGTTTGGTCGGGCAAGAAACGCACAGAGAGAGAGAGAGAGAGGGATGAGAGAGAGAGAGAGAGAGAGAGAGAGAGAGAGAGAGAGAGAGAGAGAGAGAGAGAGAGAGAGAGAGAGAGAGAGGGAGGGAGAGGAAGAGTGTTCCATCTTTATATATCATTCCCTTCTGACATAAACTTTAATTCATCCATTCCATCATCCAAACTCCTTGCTTCGCATGCTATAAGAACTCGCACATTATCATCGTGATGAAGGAGGTCATTACCAGATGGTTACATCATCAGCAACACATCGAACTGGACCAAAAGAAAAACGATCCGGAAACGACGAGGAAGGCTGTCGTCTGCGGTGCGCTCCGCCAGCCTCACGGAGAATGAGTCACCAACTTGACATTCAAGGTGGCAGATAAGGAGAGTAGATCGTGAGGGATCATCTTGTTTGCTTTAGGTCCCCAAGTCACGTTAGAGATACAGGGTGATGAGAAAAAAAGAAATCTCTTTTTCCATCTAGATTACCATTTCCAGACGGTCTGAATGACTGTGTATTGTACGTCTCTGGTAATCACGACTACAATGGGATGTATGACGATTTTGTAGAAAAAAACATACCTACTGACTCAGCAAAACGTTTCTAGAAGCAACATACATATCGCAAGTGTGTTTCTGGTGGTTAAGATTATTATTATATGAAGAGACTGTAATAAGTAAGCTCGTCAAACAGAACGTTACACTAATCCGTCGACTGAAATTGATGAAAATCACTCTCTGATTATCATACATACGCCTACAGTCATGCAGATGAGCACATATCAGTCCCACCTCCTTGGAAACATTCTCCATGATCACGTCATTGATATCAATTTCATATTCAATTTCACGTCTGGCTTTAGGTAACATACTTCACCATAGAATGTTATCAATTTGTCATCTTCATGCAAATCATTATCATGTTCTTATTTACTATACCAAGCAGGGAGACTTGTCCTAACTAGCTTTAACTCCTGATAAACTTTACGTCTTTTCGAAAGTACGTTCCTGTGTACCGAACTGCCTTCGATGATATTTTCTTTAAGGACTTGGATTAATCAGTTGTTCCCTGACCCCATTGTGTTCCCTTAGTGCCATATGATCATTTCTCTTACCTTCTTATAGAAATATAAGAATATTGCTAGTGCTATCAATATGAGAATATTCTTTCTCCCCAGAGACTATACATTCAGAAGTAGACACTTTTAATACCAAAGGCTGTACCACTCTATTTTATACATCCACATTAGATATGTATAAAGCCAATTGTTCCTTCAAGAGTCCACCGCCACAAAAAGCCATATCTTTGTATCACATGCTTTTATCCACCTCTTTTTATAATGGCCGGTAAAGTATTATTTCTGAGGCGAGGAAATACTCTTAAAAGATCATTCGCCAATATATGAGGCAGTTTGTTCAGTGCTCCAGAACGTCCCGCATTCCCAGACCTGCTGTCGATGACATGTCTCAGGGATGCTCGATCATGTTGTTATGGACAACCCGTGTTATGATGCATGTCGCCGGTCTCATACCTAAGCCACACTTTGCTACATCTTTATAAACCCTGTCTGAAAATATGTCAATATAAACTCTGAGGGTCATTTCATGGGAAGGGCACATAACAAGAGTATTGATGGTCCATAACGAGGTTACCTATTGGGGTGGCCTAAAATTAGTGGTAGAAACAGAACACTAAAGCAAAAGGCACCTCCCCACCCACCTCTCTCCCTTCGGCGCAACTGCTGGCTTGATAAATCACGTTACAGATGACTGTGTGTTGCTACTCTCTCTCTCTCTCTCTCTCTCTCTCTCTCTCTCTCTCTCTCTCTCTCTCTCTCTCTCTCTCTCCAGGGCTGAGGGACCGCATACTCCCGTGTATGATACATGATCTTACATGTGTGGGACAATACGCCGGGTCATAAATACACTATGATATCATCCATGCCTCCATCATGTCTGGGGGAAACCCGTGCGTGCGACGGCGTAGTGGGTCGGGAGTGGGATGCGTTGACACGATGATCAAGACGTCTACAACAGGAATCAACACGTGTCTGCCCTTCGCCAAGTTCCATGTATCATCGTTCACAACATCCTGCACAAGTGCGTCATCTGGTCTACGTAATTGCGAGGCTAAGCTCCTAGAAGAGCGTTAACAGTGACTCACCTGCGCCCCGTCGGTGTCCACACTTCCTGCTGACTGCCCATCATCGAACTGACTCTTTAAGTGCTTAAAGAATCTTTCTCAAAGAACTGAGCGTAAGCAGGTCTCAGATTAAAGGGTATTAATCCCTAAAGATCTATGAAATGAGTTCCAGCTGAATATCATAACGAGAGTTTTCATAAACGAAGCTTATTTACGTGGCGGAGCTTCGTCAGCGTGAGTCTGAGAACTACACCGTCTCCGGAAATGACTTGGTTATTCAGCTATCATGATCTTTCTATTGTCCTCTGTTGGGATGAATCCATAGACGTTGGAGTCATTCATATAGTCGCATATCTTATCATCCTTCTTAGTAACAATTATGGCGTGACTTACGGCAAGAATGGAATTCGTACATGATATTCGGTCGGTATTTCTGGAACTCGTATCCCCACAAGACTATCTTGCCTAATATCCGTTCTTGCAATATATAAGCAGTCTTTGTTGCAAGTATCTTTATACGGAGCTACGAAAGATTCTTTTGCTATCCTGGTTAGTTACCAACGGTATGAATGTTGTTCAGTGCTAATGCCTTTCGACCTCTATTGTAGCAAGAGTCAGTAAGTTACTGTCTGGCGCTTTTTATCTGCGCATAAAACCAAGATTGTCCAAAGTGAACAAAGCAAGAAACCTATTAGGAAAATGGCTATAATACTTTCTCGATAATGCTAAACAGTTCCCGTGATTTCAAAACCTTGACCATCCATGAGGAACTTAACACATCAGGATGGATTGCTGGAAACACAATTTCCTCACTATCTTCATACCTACCATTTGACCTCATTTGACCTAAGGTAAGCGACCGAATCCTACAGGTGAGCGTTTCTGTGGCTGGAGGTTGGACGGCCTTGGACGGGACCTTATACACAGAGGGTGAGAAAACCGCGCGATCAGGTGATGACATTCTCTGTTGCGTAGTGATCTCATCACCTGATAATGGAACGTGTCCAGGACTGGCTGGTGGGGTATGTAGAGTGGGTTGGGGGACCCTGGCGTTTTCTCCTGTCTATCGGCACCATTTATTGCACCTGACTAAAGTGACGTAAGTAATGTTTTCAGTTAGAATCTTGTGCTGGACTTTTTTTTTTTTTCTTTTCTGTGTAGGTGTTTAAGAGTGCTTGATTCTATTTATTTACGAGTGCTATCTAATTCTCAACGATGAGAATGGTGGCTTTAAGAATACAAATTGAGTCTATGATGCTCTGACTGCACTTCCTTCACCACTCAAATATATGGAGCAGGTGTGGCACTCGGGTCAAATCTATAGCATCCGTTACCCTCGACCTTAAGCATAATGATCCCATGCATCGCACATAGTATCTCCTCTTCTCATATGTATGCCAGGTGGCAAACCTGCCTATGTTATCTCGGGACAAAATGAACACCTCGGAAATTATAACCTCCATTCTCGCTGTCTTATATCTATTATACTTTCATCTCCTCTGCTACAGGCGCTGCGGCAGTAGTGTAGAAACTATTCGCACTGGCTGCAGGGGCTTATCTCTGACTACATACCGAACAACATCCCTAACTCGTTTACCTCCGCATAATTTTGTTTGTCCAGACACATAAATTCCAAGCAGATTCCTTCAACTTTTCCCCTACGTCTTATCAACCTCGTTTTCAAAGCAACTATCAGATTCCGACGGCCACGCCCCACCATAAAGTTCAACGTGCAGCTTCTCAACGCCGACTTTCTCCCTCCTCTCAGATATCCTCCGCGCATTTTTTGGCAAAGAAGAAAGTCTGGACCGCAGCTGCGCGTTAAAGTTTCAATACGGCCGTTCCTGAAGCATTTCATTCACATATTTACCAGGTCCACTTCAATGTATGGCCTGGGATGGCTTTGGAAATCCTTCAGGTCATGTCCTCTTTCCAGAAAGTTGGAGCACCAGGACGATTGTGTTGTAAGAGTCTATCCATGAACATGTGTATATGGTAGACGTATTAAGCGCTTATGTTAGACATGCGCCGCGACTTTGGGGCTATAGAATCGTCATCTTGGTTACGTAAAACACAGGCTTGAGAAGCTGCTTAAACATCTCAGTGGAATGCTTAACGAGAAATGCGTTTCGTTTCATTTTAATCGCATTCCTCATGTTTTATAACGTATTTAAAAAAAAGTATAACAGAATTAGATATTCCCCAAATCCGAACTTTTTCTCAAGGTATTTTCTCTCAAACCCATCGACCATTTCTTAGTTCCAGTGAACTCCGGCAGCTTTCGAGACGTGATCTTGCACCTCCCCTACCATTAAGTACATGAAGCTAATTAGCACAACAAGCGTTAATGAAAATGGTTACATCGCGGTGAGTGTGCAGAAGGGGAGCATACGTTTTCTTCTCGGTGTACCTGTTAATATGAACACCCGGTTTCTTCTCCGTGTAGCGGTTAGTGTGAATGCTAACTCTGCATCTAGTTTATCGTCCGGATTGAGATAATGGACGATTTAGACGAGTCTGTGAATATACTTAAGCCTTTTTTTCCAAGCAGCGGTAGATTCAAACTGTGTCCTGCAAGACCAAGCTCTGACACATCAATTCAGGCTTCCTCCTGCATAATCATTACATACGTAGTGAACTCATTCAAACACAGCGCTTTCGCCACTGTTTCGCCCTCCGGTGTCTGTGATAAGACAGGGGTCGTGTGGGATCCCTTATAAGGTGATGTATAGTTGGCAGTGGCGATAGAGATATGCATTTACCAGCAGCACACCGTTCTTGCTGCAGCACTCCTGGCATCCCCAACGTGCAAGAGAGTTTTGATATGTAAGATGCAGCGCCAAAGAAAAGAGACATATCGCCAATTAGAATAGAGAATTTTCCTTACGTAATCTTATGGTAATTCTGCCACAGGAAGATTTGATGTTGTTTATTACTGTGCGTGGATGGCATATGACCGACACAGCAATCTTGATGCTCCTACTGTGTATAGTGCAAGGCTCCTTCTGCCAACACCGAGACAGACTAACTAGAAATTAACTGTGTTCTCTCATTGCAGACACATTCTTATCAAAATATAGCAACATATGATTTACGTAACTCAGGAAAACAACGACTTTACTTAAGCATAATTCTATATCTGCGAGAAGTATTGTTGTTGACGAACAGGCTGGTGCCTGAATGTAACTACACAACACCTGGATGTCTGCTTGTGTTCCAAGACCACACAACATAGGAAGAACTTTGTTCGGTCCATTGCCAAGCAAAGGTCGGAGTCGCACGGAATTATGACTAAGTTCTAGATCGCTCAACCAGAGAGAGAGAGAGAGAGAGAGAGAGAGAGAGAGAGAGAGAGAGAGAGAGAGAGAGAGAGAGAGAGAGAGAGAGAGAGAGAGAGAGAGAGTTGTGATGATAGAGAACTGCTTTTGCAATGTCCCCAGGAGTTCTTAGAGAGAATAAGGAACCACCTAGTGCGTCAGCACCGTTGGGCGTCAGGGGAATCGACCGCCGTACTAGAATACCAGTTTTCTTCTGATGAATGAACACGTGTGAAACATAAACATTAAGCCACGAACTTCTGTCACATCATATAGCCATCTTTTCTTCAGGGAACCTTTCTTTTGCTGCACAGAAATCAAGCATTATACTTCATAACAGAAACTAAGAATATAAATGGCGGTTGCGAATATGGCTATCATTATTAGTCTAACCATCCAAAGGTTCAAGCAACAACCGGAATCAGCCAGTGTCCACATATGGCGAGAAAAAGTGAACTTGTTCTGCCTCTGCCTGAAGCCAGCCATGGTCCTATGGGGGAAGTTGATCACAAACACCGTTAACTAAGACGGTCGTGTCTTCCTAAGGAAGCTGACTCCGAGTAGGACCGACTCACAAGGTTGTATCTTGCTTAGGCAGCTAACTACATACCCCATCGTTATGGAAGTGTATCACTGAGGACAATAACCATTATGACCTTTCACCAGCAAGGTCATGTCGTACTGAAGGATATGACCCATACTAACGCTGGTTGATAAGGTTGAGTATGTCACGCTTAAGGCAGCTATATAAGACTAACACTGACTGACAGCGTTGCATCTAGCTATGGATGATGACCAAAACCATCACTGAATAACGAGATTGTGTCTCACTGGGACAAGTGATCTACACCAACACTGACCAATAAGGTCACATCTTGCTAAGGAAGCTAACGATGCCTGACACGGTCTAATGAGGTTGTGTCTCGATGAGGCAATTGACTAAGACCATCCCTGCTGCGTCAGGTGATCAGAAAACCTATTGATCGTCAAAGTCGTGTCTTTCTAAGGTACCATAACGAGAACAACAGTTGAGGAACAAAAAATGTTCATGCTGAGGTGGCTAACCAAAACCACCCTTGAATAACAAGGTCGTCTCTCCCATAAGAAATGACCAAGGTCAACACTGACTAACACAGACGTGTTCTAGTTGTGACAGTGGTATGTAGCAACATAAACAAGAATATCTCTTGCTGAGGAAGTTGACCATATCAACCGGTGACTGACAGGGCTGCGTCCAGCTGAGGCAGTTAGCTGTTCGAGATCACCACCGACTAACAAGGTCGTACTTTAATGGGGTATTTCACTACTACCACAGTTGGTTAGCTGATTCGTGATTTGTGTGGGAAGATCGTCATGATCATCGTCAAATAACTAGATCACTTCATCCTGAAGGAGCTGACTACGTCCACAGCTGAATAACAAGGTTCGTAATTTGCTGAGAGGGTAGACTTTGACCACTCTTAACTGAGAGTCGTGGTCATTGGAACAGAGAGGGAAAAAGACCAGTTTAAGCGCTGTTATCCGTTTGGCCTTTAAAAAAGGAATAACCTCTCCTCTCTTTTTATTGACACTAGAACTGCAATTAAAAAAGCACTTTTCATAAACTATTTCTTATGTTATTCCCATCTTTCATAACACATGACCCTCTCTTTTGTACTTTGTTCAACCGACACATACTCCTTTTACCCCCGCTGAGCCCAACCCCATGTTCCAGATGATAATCTACTTGAAATCCTTATTTTGTCCGCCCTACTAAGTACAATGACTTCGGTTATTACAATAGAAAGACCTAATAATACCTATGGGATGTTATCAGCTTCTCCAACGTCAGAACCAGGAGCAACCTGCCGACAGCATTCTTAACCAGACAATGATCTTCAAGGATGCGTCAGGTGAAGCTCTTCCCAAAGCCAAATTGAACACAGATGGATACCAAATCGACAACACCATCGCCTGGTGAGCGACTCTCTGGCTGCCACGGCTCCTATCAACACAATCATCAGAACCAGTTCAGCGACACGGCAACCAAATCTTCAGTCAGCTTTAATCAACACAAGACGAGTCAGTGATGGCTTTTACATACCATCATTGGCTATGAGCTGTTATTCCCCTTAGGCGACTTTACAGATCCAGTTTCTCGTCAGCATCATTTAAGTATTCAGGCACAGGACGAGCACACACACACACACTCATGTAACAAACACATACATAGAAGAGACGGAAAGACAGATCGGGAGGTATATCGAATCTTATGATTGTTTTAACATCATAAGATCGGTTGTCGATCCCCATCAATTTGAGGAAGGGGAATCAGTTTAGTGTTTGATAATATAATTTTGAGTTAAACCTGTACTCCGAGTCTCATT
Source organism: Panulirus ornatus (assembly GCF_036320965.1). NCBI lineage: Eukaryota > Metazoa > Arthropoda > Malacostraca > Decapoda > Palinuridae > Panulirus > Panulirus ornatus. Next base: position 28,187,739 of record NC_092241.1, read on the forward strand.
AGAACCTTTAGAGGTCCTTTGCTGTTGGCTTGTTATGAATTAGAATAACAAGAAGATTGATCTGAAGTGTACTGAATGAATCTCATGAATGATATGAAGAAATACTCCATACAGAATGCAGGTATATCATCAAGAAGAACAAAAGTAATATACTGTACGGGTTATCCAATGATGAAACAGTAGATGAAAAGATTATTGATAAAAAAACTATAAAAGACACGTCGAACATACATGCACATGGACAGAACAGACCCACAGAGAAGAAAAGTTTTGCCTGCATTCCTCCAGGAGAAATGAAGTTTAGATTTTCTTCAACTGCTGAGGTTTCGGTCGGTCGTTGATCACGCCGACTCCTTATTTTTCCAACAGAAAATGAGAAAGCACTTGGTGGCAGAGAGGCAAAGACGGCGATGCATTTGAGTGGAGGTTTTACTGACCGATCGAACTTTAGGCATCACAAATTCACATCCTCGTTTACGTCCAGTTTGATGCATCTTGTCTTTCCTTCTTGAATAGTCATTTACAGTGACTGATTTGCAAAAGCTTCCCCTCAATACTTTTAAAGCAGTTTCATAAGTTACGTCAATATATTATCTTCATCACTATCTTTTTTGTTGATATATTCATATTTCTCTAGTGTCTTATTCACCATCCTCAAGAATGAAAGTCTCTCCAAAATTTCAGCTACCTTTCTTGGTTTCTTGTTCCGGTTTAAAGACTTAGTAATATTTCAGTCTCTTCCTTTCACAAGACTAAATCACGTCTTCTGAACAAAAGTGTTCCCTAAGTTTCTACATTGAGAGGAAGTGTGATAACCTCTATTCGTCATCCACTGATAGGTCTTTCTGGTCTTTAGCTGAGGGCATCTCTAACAACTTCTGTCTCCCTCCCTTTCCTTTACTTTTCAGTAAACAAAGTAGCTCTCTTTGGTTCCCGTTTCTCCTCTAACTCCACCTAGGATGACTAACATTTCTACACTTCCTGATGCTCCTCTTACTAATCTTATGCCCCTTCCCGTAATCTATTTCTGGACTGGCTGAAAAGCGCTTCTATTTCTGGATATCCATTCCCGTGTGCTGAAAGAGGGTCTCTCTGAACTTGCACCTGTGCTTGCAAGTCTGTTTAGTTTCTGTTCAAAAACCGACTTCTTTTTTTATCCTTGGAAGCATGCACCGATACATCCCATCCCGAAGAATGGTGACCGTTCTGACCCATCTAACTATCGTCCCACTGCTTTGACATCTACCACTTTCAAAGTCTTTGAATCGCTCCTCAACCCCCATATTCTTAGGCATCTTAAATCTCACAGTCTACTCTCTGATCACCAATAAGGCTTCTACAAAGCTAAGCTCACTGGTGATATTCTTTCATATCTTAATAATGTCTTGTAAAAATTTCTGGTAGTCTTATGTAGTTGCCCTTGATATATCCAAAGCCTTTGACAGGGTGTGGCATTGTGGTCTCATCTATAAGCTCCTCTCTCTTGGCTTCCCTCCCTTACTTTGCTACTACATATCTCGCCTCCTCTCAGGCCTGTCTCTGTAGTTGTTGACGGATCAACCTCTCCCCCTCCTCCCCATTTCTCCAACATCGTTGTCCATCAAGGTTCTGTCCTGTTCCCTACACTTTTCTTGCTTTTGACCAACGATATCCTCTCTTTCAAAAATAACCAGGTGCACTCATACGCCGCATTCATCCACATCCTTCCATCCTCATCCTTCTTCTGTCACTCAATCTGCATCTTGTCTCGACACAGCTTCCTCAGTAAACTCAGACTTGGACAGGATATCCCTGTGGGACAGACGAAATCCAGTTAAGTTTATTGCCTTCAAGACCCAGTTTCTACCCATCTCTTTATCGAACTCCTCAATTCTCGTCCTTCCTTTGACGGTTCTGTAATTCCATCTCTTGACTTGGTATCACTATAACATGCACACTTTCTTTGGAAACCCCACATTACGGATGTAGCTAAGTCTACTAAGAAACTGGGAGTCCTGTTTCAATGTCGAAATTTCTTTTCTTCTGAACAGTTGTTCCGTTTATACAAAGGTTTGATTCGTCCTTGTATTGAGTACTGCTCTCATATCTGAGGTGTTTCTAGTTCTAAATCCTTATTTGACAGAGCTGGGTCGAAAGCGATGCGATTTATAGACTGTCCCAGGCTAACTTCCAGACAAAAACTTGACCCTCTTGCTTTACGCCTCAATTTTGGTTCACTTTCCCTCTTCTATAGGTATTACTTTGTGTTTTTCAACAGAGACCTGGCTGCTTGTGTGCCCCGCACCACTGGCTAGAACGCACGATACTCAGCAAACTACTGCGTCACATGATTACTGTGTAGCCGGTGGCAACGCAAGGGTGGGCCGCTTTGATAACTTGTTTTTTCCCTACACCTTGAAGATCTGGAACTCTCTACCTTCTCATGTCTTTCGCAATAACTATGACCTGGCACGTTTTAAAAGACAGGTTTTTCACTTTCTCCAAAATTCGTAAACACGTCTCTTATTTTTCCCTTTCATAATCCTCTATATTTCAATTTAGGCCCAGCTTTGATGTGGATTTTTGTCCGTGACTGAAGCCTCCAACGTAATACACACACACACACACACACACACACGCATATATTGGACGCAATCACCTTCAAATTGGCATGTAAACTGATCGGTTGGTTGTTTGGATCTTTCGGCCTCTCAACTGTTAGGATCATAAAGATCGGCAGCGTCAAACCATAACCAATAAACGAAAACCCTCAACATCTTCCTCAGGAATTAAAAGATCCTAAGAGCACTTCCACTCTCAGTGTGCATGTGTGAGAGTCAAAGCCTTCGCATGAGTATTCATCAGTTACCATAATCTTTGCAACATATGGTCATCACACCCCAATAACGTAATCATAACACATGGGAACTTCCTTCTTCACTGTGTCATTTGGATGTCACAGATCGGTTCACTGCCGTCACAGTAACATACAAACGTCACCAGTTCCGAAGCAACGTGTGGGCGTTACTAACTTCAAAGCAACTTGTGGACGTTACCAGCAAAACAACTGGGCGTTTACAACCTTCACAGCAACATATGGGCGTCAGCAATCTCAAAGAAACACGTGGTTTTCATCTGTTCGTACGATCATGTGGGTGTCTTTACAGCAACACCTTTGCTTTACCACCTTCAAAGCACAGCATCCATCGCGGGACGCGCACCGCAGCTGGTAAACCTTCTCAGTCGGCACCCAATAGCTAAGAGCTTTATCTGATATCCTGAACATAAAAATGTGTGTGTGTGTGTGTGTGTGTGTGTGTGTGTGTGTTTCAAATAATCATCCGGGTCGGTCCTGAGAGCCCCTCTTTCTACGTCACTTTTATATGATTAATTTTCACAGCGAAATCCGCATCGGCGATACAGTGCAGAGATCCGTGACGAATGCTTTGAAAATATACGACTTGATTTCTTTAAGCTGATAAGGACTTGATGAATACAACGGATTTAGCTGAACGTAACAGTGAATGCTCGGGCGAAGAGGCTGGTCTGGCAGCCTCCGACAGTTACAGGTACACCCAACAAATATATTATCTTTACGGATGGGTCTGGTGGATTTCAAAATGAACGCTTCGAATCCCGTTGCCTCGGTGCGATTGGTGAGCGTGAAGGCGAAACGCCTTTCTCAATAATCGCAGTAGCTTTTGTTCTTTATGATTTGCTCTTTCGAAATGAAAAGTTAATTAGAATCATTGAAACTATTTGTTTTACTTTGTTCTATGCACATTGAGTGACACATATAAGGAAACCAGGGTTATCAATGCGAGGCAAGACACCCCTAAGAGCATTTGTCAAAGTCCTTCGTTCGTTGTGTCAAACTGTTTAACACAAAAACGTGAGGATAGTTTTTTTTTGTGTGTACGTAGTTGGAACAAGTCTGGCACCAGGACTTCCAAGACATATAATGCCCATTATCAAATTTATTGCGTCCAGTTTTGTTAATTCTGTACCTCCTGCTCGAACGAGCCTCCACCGTTATATTCTGAACATGCTGTGTCTGAACGCTGACTCCTTCTAATACTCGTAATAGAAGAGTTACTGAGTTTTGGGCTATTTTTTTTTAGATGCGAAATGTTGAATTCGAGGAACATGTCACAGAAAGAATATTTCACATACTTCATTGATATCTTGAGAACCAAAAGAAATCTTGCAATAAAGCATTACATGTATGTAAAAACATGAACAATTAGGGATAGTAATATAGAAATTAAGTTGCACAACGATGCTCATCTTAAAACCATTTCTTCTCTTCTGAATCTCTCTTGTATATCCTCTTTTTGGCTCCGCACTACGGATCATTTAGTTCAGTGAAGAAAGACATTATAACTTCTATACATATCTTTGTGCTTGAGAAGGTTACCTTTTTATACAGATAGTTTCATGTGCTTGGTTGCCTACACTTTCGTTAGCAGGATCTTATCACCTGTGGCCACAGCTTGTTTAAGATATTTAACCTTAAATTCGCTAGACATCCATTAATTGGTCTGCTCTTGTAGAGTGTATATATCAAGGTAAATACAAATGTGCATATGTTTGAATGACCTGCGGTGTGCATACCTACAGAACAGAAAATGCAGGGCAGGAACGTGTATGCAATAATCCACTGGACTACCTTGCTCTTCCATGGTGATGCTATTTCGTCGAAGTAACTGGTTGCCTTACCTCACTGTTTTAACTTTTCTTTTATTGAGACCAGATCATTCCTGCTGACTGATTGTATGGACATCACGGGTAAATCTCGTGAAACACACGATCAACAACAACAAAATTTAGTTGCAATAGTCTCATTTAGTCTGTAGATGGCTGACGTGATCTTGCTTATAGAACAGAGGAGCTGCTCTTCCATGATACGAGCACTTCATTACGAGTATAGTAGCTTGGAGAGAGTGAACCACACTATTGCCCAGGATCTACAGCAACGCGTCTGTTTTTCTATGAATATCCTTCGCTTTATATATATATATATATATATATATATATATATATATATATATATATATATATATATATATATATATATATATAATATACACACACACACACACACACACACACACACACACACACACACGTCACATAATACCCTCCAACAAAAAGGATTCGAACAAAGACCTTCTGCGTGGTAGTTAGGAACTACCACGCTATAAAAGGTCCTGGTTCGATATATATATATATATATATATATATATATATATATATATATATATATATATATATATAGAATATTCGCCATTTCCCGCGTTTGCGAGGTAGCGTTAAGAACAGAGGACTAAACCTTAGAGGCAATACTCTCACTTGGCCCCCTTCTCTGTTCCTTCTTTTGGAAAATTAAAAACGAGAACGGAGGATTTCTAGCCCCCTGCTCCCTCCCCTTTTAGTCGCCTTCTACGACACGCAGGGAATACATGGGAAGTATTCTTTCTCCCCTATCCCCAGGGATATATATATATATATATATATATATATATATATATATATATATATATATATATATATATATATATATATATATATATATATATATATATTCTAAACTCATCAATATACTATATGAGCCTAGACATGAAGTCGTGTGTTACGGTGACTCATTTCATGGTTCTCAAATACCAAACAAAGATGGAAGGTTCACCAGGACGTTTCGTGGGATGATGAATTCATATCGATGCCAAGGGTTGCCAGTGACACCGCAGCTTTTCATAATGTTACTTTCTTATATGCCCATACTTTGTTGTCCCTGGCAACATACTTCATTCATGTTGAATAGTCTTCATGTAGCACAGAACGAGTTCCTCAAGTAAAAAATAACATGCAAGGCCATCCACATCTATTTGGGGATAGTGTGAAGGAGGTGTATGAATTAACTGGATGATCTTGCTACACTCAAGTTTGGTATATTTTGGTACTTTTGCAATGTTCTCTTTTGATGTTTTGTTTTACTGGCTATGACAACACTTTAAGAAGAAGGGTAGGTACTCGTTGTAACTTTCAAGGATTTGTTTTGCATTGCCCTTATCGCATATCCTAGCCGTCCCTACATAACGAGTCCACAGACTTAATCATGAAAAGTAGATCTCAACAACAACATGTCATGTTAATTGTACTAACACGGGACTCTAATAAGCCTAAGCCTCATTTTCCTGCTATAGTTTACCCGTATTTCTGTACTGTCTTTATCCTATATTAAAATAATGAAATGTCTCTTGTACCGAAAGGAAACGTAATATGGAAGCGCCCATACTTGGCCTGAGGTAAGCTAATGGTTTCTAGAGCTAGGATGAGAAAGGGAAATCTAAATTACGACTCAATCTTGCTCTCCTAACTGTACATTTATTTTGATTCATATCAAGAAAAAGATAACGTGATATATTCTTGTCATCCTTTTTGTGATTCCATTTCACAAGTGTTCTATCAGTTGCCTGAGAGTGGTGGAGGAAAGAAAGGAGGCCATACAGTGTAACTTCCCTCCCATCTGTCCAATACATAAGTTCACTCGGTGGCTTGCCTCGAGAAACACGACTAGTATCCCCACACGTTCCATACAGCTCCGTCTTCATCTGTCCACTCGCCCGATGGCCTATATGTTTGAATACAATTGGCCCTCCTCCACCAGTGGTGCAATTTCTCCATCTGTCAACTCGTCTCATGATTCGCGTGTTGATAAATTGCTTCTCCCCTCCACACGGGGAGGAAGAACCTCTCCATGTGTCACCTCGCTTCGTGGCCAGCATACATACACCCAACATCTCTGCCCCACACGTTTGGTGCAGCGTTTCTCTGTATCGCCTTGCTCCATGACTTGCATGGTGGGATATATCCGGCCTTTTCACACATGCGATGCAACTTTTCCTGCCGAACACTCGCATCCTGGCTGGCGGCACGTAACTTCCTGCGCCACACGTGTTATTAAAGTTTTTCCTTTTTGTCAATTCGCGTCGTAACTAGTAAGTTGACACGACCACTTTGTCTCTCAGCTCGCCTCTTGACTCGCTTGGTGGGACACACCTGGCCGCCTTGCTCATGTGAGGCGACTTTTTCATTTTCTTAACGCGTCTCTTTGGCTCGCACAGTGGAACGCATCCGACTGCCCAGCACGAGCTGTATAATTTTCGTCTCCATCTCCTGATGGCTCGTGGAGCAGGACACGTTCCATGGCGATACTTGGTTCAATCACCGGCACCTTCACATGATCTTTTATTTAATCCACTGCCATTTCAAGCTCTCTCTCTCTCTCTCTCTCTCTCTCTCTCTCTCTCTCTCTCTCTCTCTCTCTCTCTCTCTCTCTAATATCACAGCATTGTTGAGAGACCTCCGATTAAAGCTTCGTTACTACCATCTATTTTTTGTACTTCTAAAAAAGTTTGTGTGTGTGTGTGTGTGTGTGTGTGTGTGTGTGTGTGTGTCACAATTTTTTCCTTTCTTTTCATATAAATTTTGCAACAGTCATCATTCTCTTCATGGTACAGTGAAGACGCATTTCACCTGGCCAGTAAGGGTAGGGTCGAGGCCCAATTGCGTTGTGGGTGTAACAATCAGGATAAATCAAGGACAAAAACAGATGGTATCGGGGTCCTAGTGAACATGTAGCTCTTGTCGTGGTCCGCAATGATCAGGTCAAAGTGTAATAGCATCGAGGGTTTAGAGAAGATGCGTTTCTCAGGACTGAAAAGTTATTTTGCGCTATTTTGGTGGTAGTTTAGAAGGTAGTGCTAATGTTAGTAATAGGAATGTAATGGTAATGATGGTGCGGTAAGGACTCATCTGGTTTTCTAATGGTAACAATGCTGGTGGTGTAGAAAATGGAGATGAAAGAGGCAGAAACTGCTTTTGAGAGGACTACAATGATATGATGACGGTGGTGGTGGTGATAGTGATGATAATGGTGATAGTGATGGAGGTGATGCTAAAAGAGATCATGGTGGTGATGTTAATGTCAATGTCTTAGATGATCAGTGCTGTTTAGATTTCTGAATGACAAAGACAACAATAGTAAACATTAAGATAACCTCATTGCTTTTAAGAAGATTTTCCTTTTATATACACTGAAAGCCATCGCCCGTAATTTGTCCTGTGAAGACATAAGTGTTTGTGCGTGTCATTATTACGGACTTTTCTCAAAACGTCGAAGAACGCAAAGACTCATAAACTGATCACAAAACCTTCTTCCGTCTGGTTGACAATGTTAGAATGATACCGATAATGAACACAAGGACACAATGGATGTTCGATATATTGAAAGCGGTGAAGGTTACAGTGTCCGACTGGACAATTGTAGCGGTGCTCACTGTCGGGGAAGATGATCATGATCAAGGTCGTAGACTTGATGCAGTGGATCATTGCTGATGATCATGGCGGCGAGCCATAATTACACCAGTGTGGTGGGAATTAGGTAGTGTCAGTGAAACACGGCTGTGGCGATGGTGACAACGAGTGTAGTGAACTGACTTAAAAGCAAACAATATGCTGTTGGTGGTAGAGAGGGCTGGCTCGAGCGAAGGATGTGATAGTGAGGGCTGATCTTTACTGAGGTAATGGATTTGATGGATGGCGATTGTGGTGGTGATTATGACGATGAGGGTGAATGAAAATGGTGGTGTTAGCAAGGGCTAATCTCGTTAGCACTGGAGACGGTGGAGGAGTGATCACGTACGTAATACTAGCGGTGTAAGCGGGTGGCAGCAGCGATAGCGAGGGTTGAGCATGATGGTGGTTGTGGTAACGAAGGCTAAGAACAGTCGTGTGGGAGGTGGTAGTGAGGACCGGTCATGGCGGTGGTGGTAGTAAGCGCCGACCACGGTGGTGGTGGTGGTGGCAGGGTGGTCGGCCGTCCTTGGGGTTGCAAGGGTCAAGGTTCGTCACTAGCCGGGGGCGGGCAAGGTCGACACTCCTCAGAGGAATGAAGGAGCGCGCTGGTGAGGGAGGACGCTAGAGATGTTTCGCTCCCGGGCTGGTGAGGGAGGACGCTAGGGACGGTTCGCTCCCGGGCTGGTGAGGGAGGACGCTAGGAACGGTTCGCTCCCGGGCTGGTGAGGGAGGACGCTAGGAACGGTTCGCTCCCGGACTGGTGAGGGAGGACGCTAGAGATGTTTCGCTCCGAGGCTGGTGAGGGAGGACGCTAGGAACGGTTCGCTCCCGGGCTGGTGAGGGAGGACGCTAGGCACGCTTTGCTCCCGGGCTGGTGACGGAGGACGCTAAGCACGCTTCGCTCCCAGGATGGTGACGGAGGACGCTAAGCACGCTGGACGGGCCACGCCTTAACTGTAAACATTTTACCTTCAGCGACATATCTTACATCATCGTTATACGTTTCTGATACGTTTTCATCTGTTTATCATGTTGCCTTATCTGTTCATTCGCTAAGGGTGGGAAAATATTCATTGCACCATTTGTCTCTTTTGCCCTAGCTACCGCTTGATGAGAGTTCCCGGAGAGGACGGGCGTCAGAGAGATAGATAAATAGATAGATAGATAGATAGCATCATTTGTGCTGCTGATATGAGTAATCTAAGATCGAAGGAAGTGTCTTTACGTCCTGTCACGAGGATAGTCATTGCGTGAGTGGTGTAAAGAAGCTTTGGTTATCCGTAAGGTGAACTTCTGTGACATATGTAATAGCCCCATCACCCGGTAAAAGCCGCAAGGACTGTCATGGCCGTATGAGGATGGCAAGCCAATATGACCCAGGATCGTTTTGGCTACACAACGCGTTGCTGGGTGCTGGCTCCTCCAAGTGAAGGACGTGCAGGCTAGTTAAGTCTCCAGCTATGCTGGTTTCATCACCCATCAGTGGCAGTGGAGAGAAACTCTGTCCGGTGGGAGAAGAAAAAAACAGGAACTTCCCGTATTTGACGACACTGTCGTCCCGTCATATCTAACGGGGACTTTCCTGGTCGGGGTGAGGACAGTAGGCCAAGATGTCGAGAGATGCCACAAACAGGATGGTACATTAGAACTTGTGTACGAGTAAGATGCTTCAGGTCACCTGCACCATCACTTCCACTGCTGCTCCACCTGGTCTCTGGCCTTCATCCAATGCTTCTAACCTATCATCTTGCCGAGACGTAAACTCAGGATCGTCAAAATTCAACGACGGAAACAAGTTCAGTGTATTAGCATATAATAGTATCAAACCCGACTTGTATCTAATTGACGCTGTATGACACTAAGTCAGTTTCAGATATTTCAAAGGAAAATAGACTCATGTTGCTCTCACACAGACTGATGGGTTGCTCTGTTACCACGCTAAGAGACGAGAGAGGCCACGTAGCACTACGATAAGATTTTGGAACACCTAATCTTGAGGAACTTCAACATTCTTCCCATTATAAAACTTCTTTTAATCATACTTTGAAACAGAAGAAAATTCCTTTCCTTTGAGAATATGGCAGTATTTCACGTTCTCATTCAACATCATCGCTATATTCGTGTATTGACAGCATCATACCATAAATAGCATTAACGAAGTGCATTAGCAGGTGATAGAGCTTTAAAAGTAGTGCATGTGCCCCCATTTAAAGACTTCCATCCCTTGCGTCCGTGGTAGAGACATTCATTAGAAAATAGAAGTCAGATTACTACCTTTTTTTTTGCGTTGAAATCTTTCGCAGAGGAGTACCGCCATCTCGCATGAAGCCATTCAATTCATTTTCTTTAAAGTTCAGCCATTCCACGGGTGACAGCGACATACTCCTAAAGCTTGTGATAGGTAAATAAGAAACAAAGTGCTCTTCTAGGATTCTTGATCATTCCCAAGTGGACTCGCAGCGCAACGAATTCTTGAATCTACAGAGTCGTGACACATGAACAGAAGGGAGAACAGGCTGAGGACCTTAAGCAATTTGGAGTTAGAATAAGGCTCCTCCGAGTGTGGGACCAGGATGAAGCTACCTATTGTTTGCCCAAGATGACTGTGATAAAGGGATTACCAGATATAACTAAATCCATCACTCCATCCACTGGCTATGTTCAAAAACTGCACATTTATGTAGCAGAATTTGACCTGAAAGATTATGAGAAAGATTACCATGGTTTAGTCTGTAGATCAGCAACCTTATTATAAACACTACCCACCAATCAAGTGATTTTACAGCAACCAAAGTGTTCTTAAAGAGAGAAATTTTGAAGTGTTGTGCGCTGCGTGTTGCTTAGGAAGCTATGAGCACCTGGTGGATACTGAAACGTTAGAATATAACAAGAGCCTCTGTGGGGTCACGGTGGTAACACGAAGTGTGGCTGATGCAAGGGGACGAGTTCACCAGCTAGTGGTAGTGACAAATGACGGTGTAGTGTAGCGGCAACTGGGAACTGACATTGTGGCGGTACAAACTGGTGGTGACTCTGGTGACGGTACAGGGCAAAGGCTGAATACTGTTAATACTTATGAGACTTGTTAGTATAAGGTGTATTCGAGTAATGCATAGCAGAGACTGTGGTAAAAGTCAATGAGAATGGGTAAAAAAGTGACAATAAAGCGTGTAATGGTAGGTAACAAACCTCATTAAAAACATTACATTGATGGACAGATAAGATATGATCGGGCACGGTAAGCTGGTGAATCAGAAAGAATATGGCAGGTAGCTGAACGCGACCAATTAAGCAGACTAGACCTTGCGACTAGTTCTTGTGCATTATGCGAATGCGAGTCTCATTGTAATGTCTTAAGTGTCTATTATCACTGTTAATGATTGCGGTAGCTCTCGGTCATATACTCGACTCTAAATGTATATCGCAGGTGAACACCTATTCTTAAGGAGTGAGTGAGACGTGGTAGACAAGCTGGTGAAGACAGTGGCAGCAGCGAACGGGCGGCGGAGCGGAGACAGAAGCGGTGCGTCTGGCGTGGGGGCCGCGTCGCGGGCTACTGTCTCTAATGCTGGAGTAAGCCGAGCTACGGCGCGGGGGGCGGAGGGAGCCGTGCTGACGTCATACTACTAGTCCAGGTGTGGCGGGAGGGGCAGACTGCGGAAGGGAGGGGTGGCGGGCTTGATGTGGGGGGAGAGAGGGTGATGTGGTGGGGGTGCTACAATGATACCTACTCCCTCACGTCATCACCGGGACATTAAACAGTCTACATCAGGGCTGCTGCTGCAACTACCACCATCCCGTACAAATACGTTGTGTACATACATAACCCAACAACGGATTTTATTAGAGTCTGGTGCACTTCCAGACATAGACGACTGGAGAATCGTAAAAATAAAAGAGAAAAAAAATGCAAAGGTATAAATAGCCATGATCATCTGCTGAAGCCACCCTGGCAATGTTGAGTGTTAGGGGGGATTATCTGGCAAGCGTGACGGGGGGGAAAAAGGGGCGGGTTTCGGGGGAGCAGATATGGGAGGGACAGCAGAGCGGGGGGCGGTACGAACGAGACGAAGGGGGCGGGTCATGCAGCGATCTCCAAAGCGGCTGTGAGGGACCGCTTTCTTCACACAGTTCAGTGGCAGCCGCTCGATCGGCCAGTCGCGCGTTACGGTTGCTCTTGCAGCCTCACCAGACCGAGCCTGTCCGTGTCCCAGTGCCTCACTCACTGCTCGCTAAGTAACTTGCTGGCGAAACCCGACCTCTGAGGAAAAATCGTCCGTCTTTCGAAAGGAGGTATAGAAAACCTTGAGAACCTGATACGCTGATCTTTTACGAGTCATTTCATATACCGAGTATATATATAATAAATATATAGATCGGATCAATCATAAGTCTGGTGATAAGATTCTATGAGGTGTAAATCTGAGGCAAGTTAAGGATTGAAAATGAATGAGAGATGATCCAGACCGGGAGTGGCACTCGGTAAAGAGTCAGTAGTGTGAAGCAACACCAAGACGCTACTGTATACTCAACTCTGAAGTGGACTGGTAGACGTACCGTAAGATCCTGCATGTCTAGCAGCTCACCAGTGAGCAAAGTGACTACGTCTTCTCACTAAGATCTCAGGAAGCATTTTGCAGTCTGTCAAGGAAAACTAGAACTGCAAAGTACAGTTTCTCGTGAGAAGATCTTGTGTTGTTCGTTGTTACCCTTTCCGTATTCGAGAGCACGTCTCCTCACTTCTGGCCAAGCCTATGTTGTCTGTGAATCCCTGCCAACGATATCTTGTACCTGGTATCATCCGATGAGAGAATAACCCGTCAGACCCAGTGAGGATGGTGATTTCAACGTGACTCTAAAAGGTGAGCTCATCTGAACATCTCGCACACGAGATTATAACACTGCAGATTATGTGAAGTCATGCATGACATTCGTTTGATTCACCTTACAGTATTACTCATTAATGAAATCTAACTTACGGTAGTTTAACCTGACTTGACGCTGTGAGGTAGAACATTGAACCTCTGAGCAATTACTTTACAGCAGCTGATTTTAGATTCATGATAACAGCAGTTTTTCACTAGATACTGATCATGCAGCCTAACACAGAATTTCAGTGTTTATTTATCATAGCTTTTTATACACCACACAGTAAGAAAAATGCGAGACTTTACATATACACTGGTGGACAATATTGCCTTCATCCTTCCATAATAGCCAAATCAGGTCATAACGCTTAGAAACCAGTTTTCGATCTATAAAACTATAAATCTGAAAAACATGTCAACAGCTTAACATCAACATCAAAAAGAAATGTCCTTTCTCAATGAAGTTACTTTTCAAAGTGAGAGTCATCATAAAGCTCTGATAAATGAGCAATCTTTAAGATGAATCATTTATGGCCTGAAAGTACTCGCTATATTACAGGCTAATATTTTCCCGATTCTGTACTACCGGACGTGTGTATCTGCAATCCGCTGGTGCAAGAAATGATATGGAACCAAAACTAAGCATTCTTACAGGTGAACAAGTGACAAGTATTAAGATGTGTGAAAGAGAAAGAAACTTTAACTCCCACTGGGAAATGAGCCGAATCAAAGAACCCATCCTTAACGTATACTGCTACAGACCTATCCTGAGGGTGGCCACAAGGGAAGTGGTAACTGCGAGGGTAAATTAGCTTCAGGTGGACCCAGCACCTGGTCGCTGGTCACTTCCTACCCTGGAGGACAGCTGAGCAGGGAAGGGATATGGTACGGGGACATACATGTAATAAACTCTACGGGTATTGTTCTGCTGTCTATAGCTCTTTCGCAGGGGGTTCCCAACCTAATTGTTCTTCTATACCCCTTGGGCATTATGACAGGTTCTCATGTAACCCTGAAAATTAAGGATAATAATCTGATAGAATCATATTGGTTTTATATTATTTCATTATGAAATCTGTAAGAAACTATATAAGGATTTTATACTGATTTGTAACGAGGATGTTCTGCATTGCTTGTATTCTACATTACTCATGGTGTACACTGTACAGCAGTGTACACCATGGTTATACTCTCAGACTCCTATGTATGTACCCCTTAAGAAGTGCAAGCGTACCCCAGGTTGGAATCCCCCTGATCGATCGCATTCGTTCAGAGTTTTGATGTTACACTGTTCATGATTGAGTGAACATGGACTTAAGTGTTCTCCAGCAATCATTATTAAATCTGAAGTGTATGTACGAGTTCCTTATATACCTAGGTACAAATAGATTTAATATGGATGATCTAATACAATACGAGTAACATGGTATTTTTAAACAGTGCTGTTCTAATGATTATCACAAACTATCGACATGATTAGTTGATAAAAGGAACAGCTATAGTTTAGATGATTTCATAACTCTAAAGCTAACACATAAGACTTATATCATAATTGCAGATATGATGATCGAAATTCAACTTTTCCTCATATCTTACATTTGTTGTGTGAGTTTTTCCACCGTGATACAGTCATTACAGATTTCGTCATGCGAAAAAAAACCGAGAATTTCACCGATACTTTCTGTCACAAATGGCAGTGTCAGCCTTCAGTCTGGTTAATGGCATAACGAAGAATTTCAAGCAATCGCTTCCTTCACCCCACAGCTCCTGGTACAGTTACTGCCATAGTGATAACTGTATCTTCCTTGTGATGGTGACATCAAGCATATTACAGTGACAACTATCATGTCACACCATCGTCCTATTATGACAAAGGGTTCGTTAAATGCGATCTGGTCTGACCGAGCCTCCAAATGTATTCTATTTTGGTGACGTGGTAATAACCTATGGAACACGTGCCCATAATTATAGCTATAATCAGTCGAGTGTAGTGCGTCGCTGTACATCTGCCGCATCCAGTGGTTCAAAGCTGCACCCTCGTACTCTACCTTCATGCCAAGTCTTCCTCTTTCACGATATTTGTATCCTATTTGCCCTAATGATTACCAATCATGTATATATGTATACTTCGATCATCCTAACGATTGGTGCGCTGTTCATGCGTTCTTGTCGGTCATGTGAAGGGTCGTAGCTAGACAAGACCTGAGAAGGTCAGTGACAATAGTGAGCCTGGTAACCGCGGGTTGGAGACGGTATCACCTGCCCACCACTCAGTCTGCCTCAGTTACCCGGCGCACGCTCCGTCGACCTGAGTCAATAGGAAAGCTGCATAAGGGAGCGGAGTGTTGTCGATGTGGCCTGGCTTACCTCGGTGGGATTATTCACGTTTCGTATTATGATATCTTCGTTCAGTAAGAGTCAAGTGTACGTATTATGGAGTGAATTACTTAAAACTTGTCTCCTTTTTCCATTTGGAATATAGCATCAAATGATAACCGTTTCATGGTTTCTAAATGTGTAGGTGTTATATATAATTATGTATATCATTTTCGGGTAAGAATTCGATTACAATAAACGATATAGAGAGACCTGTTATTTGAAAGTTAGGATAAGTGAAACTATAGTATACCTTTTTCAAAATCAAAGCACAGACAAGTGGATATTCCAGGAATAGAGAAGCAATTTCTTACATACTAACGAATATATTCTAATCTTCAATGCTGACTCAACCGAACCTGATAAGTCCCAGAGGAGTGTAGTAAATCTGGCACGAAATTAGTAAGCTCTACCTTTAATATGGACATTCATAAGTTGGGTTATCTTATGGCTGTATGGATATGACCTTTCATTCAGCACCACTGCAACAGTTTCCATGACGTTTCTAAACAATCTAGTTACCTACTGCCTGAGTTCTCTTGGTTAATCCTATTTCTAACCGTACAAGGTTATAAGCTTCTCCCGTAATAGCAACAGCTAAAGAATCATCTAATATTAGCGTGAAGCTCATCCCAGGCACGCCAGCATCCTATAAGGCAAGGGCCAACATCTTGGACTGATATAGACGATTCCTTACAGCAAACCTACTTAAGGAGGATAAACTTACAAAAAAGGAGCATAAAACAAAGCATAGATGTTTGGCATTTGGATACGAAGGCAAAAGAATGATACGATAGCCGAAGTATGTCATGAGGAAGTAGAATACGTAATGATGAAACTTGGTAAGACACAGAGAGAAAAAGTTTACAAGATGCTAACAGCATTATGTCAATGATGCCTCTGAAGAAAGACCAATGCATATAAGTATAAAGAAAATAACTGCTTACGTCGAATGCTTCTGTCACAAGCAAAAGTCCACATCATGATAAGGGTTTAGAAAGACGAATATGTTTGAAAGAAATAGGCAAAAATGAGAAGAAATAGAGGATTGTAGGTGTTTTGGAGGTGGTAAATGTACACCTTTAAAAATGGGGTTGATCGTGGAAGTTACGAAAACCACGAGACGGCGAAGTTCCAAAGTCATGTGTGTGTGTGTGTGTGTGTGTGTGTGTGTGTGTGTGTGTGTGTGTGCATGTGTGTGTGTGTGTGTGTGTGTGTGGTGTACGTGTGTGTATCATTCAGTTTCTTTCGGAGTTTGAAGAGAGATAGTGTGGAAACGCCCACATAAGTCTTGACAGACACAAAGCTGGTGCACTATCTATCCTTCGCTACGAGGATACGTTGCACCACATCACCGTCATCTGAATTTCGTCTTCGTTGCTCACTTTTGCAGTGTCCCTGAGAAAGACTTCTCATTACATATGAAAATGTCGTAACCGGAAATCGCATAATTAAATGGGAATATGTTACCACAGCATGCTATCAAGTATATTATCACGGTATAACATTTAGTATGTCATCACAGTATACCATTCATTATATCACAGCATACCATTTAGTATGTGATCCCAACATGCTATTAAGCACACCAGTTAGTATATCATCACAGCATACCATTTAGTATGTTATCACAGCATGCCATTTAGTAATATCATCACAGCATACCATTTAGTATGTTATCACAGCATACCAGTTTGTATATCACAACAACTGATAATGGTCAATTCTCTTAGAAGAGACTAATGTCTAGGAGAGCAGAACAACAGTGAGAGATCATCTTATGCGGGAGAAGCTGGGGAAAATATACAAGTGTTCATAACTTGCTGTTGCCGCTGGCCCAGTCCTGCTGGATGTACCCCTCTCTCTCTCTCTCTCTCTCTCTCTCTCTCTCTCTCTCTCTCTCTCTCTCTCTCTCTCTCTCTCTCCAGCTCTCTCTCGTTCATCACAGTAGCTCAGTCACCTCCAGTTGCCTCCCGTCCATACATGTTCTGTCTTCCCTAATCCGTTTTATAGTGAGCTTCATCTTCTCTGTTGTGTCTTCTTTATTGACCCAAGTCCCATTGTTCTCTTTCCTTTCTTAGCAAACTCTTCTCCTTCATTTCTGTTCCATCAAAGTAAGTCCTGGCTTCACCGGATCTAACCCATTATGTCCTTTTAATCTGTTCTTTCCCAGATGCACCTGTCTTCCGTCCTGTTTACGGAGTGTTCTCTCCTGCCAAACTGTCCTCTGCAACTCCATTCTGTTACCTTCTGGGCTTCTAAGCACTACCTCATCCTCGCCTTTCTATGTGCTTATGGCATTCCCACTCCACCCTAGCCCTGCTCTCTTCCCACCAATTCCACACTGACCCCTGCGACATCCCAGGCACTCGCATACCCGTTAGCCCATAGTTACTATCATCTATTCATACTCACTGAAATTCTCACTACATTCAATCCTGCGGACCTAATTACGTCTCACCGATCCTCACCACATCTTACGCTATCTACTCTCCCACCCATCCGCACACACAGCCTCATTCTCTTGTAGGCAATTTCATACCACTGCATATGTTTCATTCCACCTCAAACCGCCAGATTAGACCCTCGTCTTAAGTACATCCTTCCGATGTCCAAGACTTCGGTGCATTTCATTTGCCTTACAATTACCTGCTTCACTTTGCACGTTATGTTCAGTCCAACTCCAATACAGATGTTAGTAACTAAAGGAAGCCAAGCCAGCAGGTACCAGCTTATCACCAATCTCTACTCCCCGAATTTGGTTATGACGCTGTTGAGCCCCTTCATTAAACCCCCCCACACAATCCCCTATCACTACCTTTCTCCGCTTCCCCACACAGCCCAATGTGTTCGTGACCAAGCCAGATAAGAGAGGATGGGCCATCCTGAACTACTTGGCCCACACCCGCTCCCCAACATCCACTTAAAGAGGAGGGCGGATTGAGCCTCGGGGGGTCTACTGGTAGTGCTGCTGTTAATGATGACCCACTTGAGTGCTGCGGTGACTGGATAATTTCCTCTGACCATTCGTGCATTTGATGTGCTTTGAATAATCAATGAATATAGTCGACAAACTATAGACAATGATAAGACCAAGCTCTCAGTTGGAGAGGAGGTATACAACCCCGAACACGCAGTCACATAAGAGACCCCCATCCGCAGTTTCTCTGCTGTTTGGACTAATATCGAAACCTACACAAGTAAAAAACTCGCCATTTAACACACACACACACACACACACACACACACACACACACACACACTCATAAACATAGTTATTACCAGGTAATCACCCTAGCAACGGGCCAAACCACGTAAGCGTTCTGGTAACTGGTGCTGCTCACATAAATAACGTGTACATGTTAATCTACAATGAAATAAAGCTTTTAGGGAACGATTCACAGACTGTCGTAATACCTCCCGCAGAGGATGGGTAAGAGAAGAAGGAAGCCCTAGATAAAATAGGACAGTAAGGATTAGACAAGATGGGATGCAAGGAGGATGAAGGAGGATAGGATTTGAGGATGGAAGAGAGATGGAGGAAAGGAGGATAAAGTGAGGAAGGATGGTGGGTGTTGAGGAAGAGAGGCTTGAAGGGAAGGAATTGTCAGGATGGTAAGTAAGGAAAAGATGACCTGAGAAAAGGTGACATTATGCATCAGCAGGTCCTACTTATCCTTTGGTTGATCGAACATCTACCTCGGGTTTGATGACTATTTTCCAAAGAGCTTCATTCCACCAAGTTCTAATAAGATTCCAGAATGGGTGGAAAGAGCAAGAGGACATGAAACAGATGTAACCTTCCCTTCATCATTGTCACATACTTTCACAGAATATTTTTTTTCTACAGTGTTAATCATAAAGCGACGCGCTCATACCGCGAATTTTTGGTCATATTCAGAAGAACGCAAGAGGAACATCTCCTCCTTAGTGTTGTGAAAGCGCTGGGTCCCATGATAAGTGCCATAAGTAACTACACGTTACTTTACACTACTTCCCATGCCTTTACCAACACATCATTTGTTACTATCGTGCACGCGTTCGACCCCAAGATTAGCCGTCTTTAGCATAAATGACAACGACGCTTGACTAAATGCCTCGCTGCTTCTAACCTATTACCAAGACTTCTAAACGTCCGGTATATGCCTGAGCTAATTCTGCATCACTGAAAAAAAATCATTGTTATGACTCGTTATTTATTGCTAGGGATCATAGTCTGCCCACATAATAATACCAAGGTGTTCCATAAAATATGTTTGACAACTTTTAGCTGATGTTTTAACATATCCTTGAGCTAACGCTCAGAGGGCAGTATCATTGAAGGATTCAGAGGTGGATATTAATATAAATCTATTCCTGCGGCTGATATCAGAGATATGAATACCACAGATGTGCATTTGTATAAAAGCGGTATTGATCAATACTGTGTATATAGAAAGACCTCATATAGTCCTAACCTCCCAAAGGACCCACACTATAGCAGCACGAACCTGCAAGGTAAATGACCCAGTAAAACTAAAAGTATTATCAAGCTTAAACCATTCACCACACACACACACACACACACACATATATATATATATATATATATATATATATATATATATATATATATATATATATATATATATATATATATTATCCCTGGGGATAGGGGAGAAAGAATACTTCCCACGTATTCCCTGCGTGTCGTAGAAGGCGACTAAAAGGGGAGGGAGCGGGGGGCTGGAAATCCTCCCCTCTCGTTTTTTTTTAATTTTCCAAAAGAAGGAACAGAGAATTGGGCCAGGTGAGGGTGTTCCCTCAAAGGCCCAGTCCTCTGTTCTTAACGCTACCTCGCTAATGCGGGAAATGGCGAATAGTTTGAAAGAAAAGAAAATATATATATATATATATATATATATATATATATATATATATATATATATATATATATATATATATATATATATATACATATATATATATATATATATATATATATATATATGTATATATATATATATATATATATATATATATATATACCTTAGTATGTTAGAAACAACAAAGTGACAATTACTAACACCTCTACACCTGGACAAATAATGGTACACCCTGATCGATTCATGAGTTACAGACGAACGTACAAAGGGGCGGAAACGTCTCCCTCTCCCACAATCAACCATTTCCTCCACCACTCCCTCGTTATTATCCTCATCTTCCCCCTCTCCTCCATCGCAGTCCCCCTGCTTCCATCCACCAGCTCAGGGGCCGATAGCTGGATCGTTGCCAGGAGAGTACGATTTATTTTGCTGTAAATAAGAATAAACTTGCAAGTCTCCTCAGTGGAGGAGGACATCGAATGGGTATCTTACACGTGTGGGATCTTCGTTTCCAACAGTCTGGGATACGTGAGGCAACTTTTAACAGTCATAAGCGGACTACAATATACCCCGTCTCTGAATACCTGTCAGAGGAAAATCTACATCCAGTAACACGATTCTAACTCAATGAAACGATTTGATAATCTCGTATGAAGGCGATGCAATGCAAACGAGTGAGAATCCTGGATTATACGATGTAATCTTTTTTTTTGCCTCGGGAATATGAACACTTACAATCCTGCCTCATACTAGATTAGTTTGTAAATGCATAAAGAAGTTCCTCTTCACTATGCAACTCCAGAACATGTGTTTCCATGGTTGAATGACCTGACAGGTGGCAAGAAACCTGAGCGTTATGTCTGAAATACTTTTGAGATACTTATGGAATCAATCCTCAATAAATCAACGTTGAATCGCAGCTCAGTTCATCCCGTTCATCCCTCTACTTCCTCACAGAGTAGGCGGCCAAGCGTTCGAGAGGAAACCAATGACCTTATAACCTCAGTCTCTACAAAAGATATTCAAGAAGGTAAACGATTCCTTTAGCCACGTAACAGCGTACGGTTTCCCATGGAAATGTCTGTTGCTCTGATTTTGACGTTGTAGATAAACAAGCATGCAGATAATGTAGTTAACTGATAATAGACAAATATTCTAAAGAAAGAATGCAGCTTTTATGGACATAAGTCTATCATTCGTGATTCTTACCACAGCCTGGTAGATTAGGGACGGACATAAGAACACATGACGAATGAAAGAGATTCACGCATTTAGTTCGAGTGGAAAATCCTCCATTTGTTGTGCTTTGCAAATAGACTGGTGAATTTGGTCGTGTATATCTAGGTTATCGAAATGCTTAGTTAGGATATACCTAGCGGCCTTTCTTGCTCTCACGACATAGTATTAGTCTCATTTGCACACCTTCAGTCTCTGTCTGCTATAAATAATGTACCGAAACCAGAGTCTACCATCCACAGCCAAGTTTAAAAGATTACTTCATGGTTTGTTTACCTTGACCCACCCCTTCGTACGGTCTCACTCGACAGTTCGCTTTCCCCTTCTACCCCATATACCACATTGTTCCGAGTCTTTCTGGCCTACTGACGCCTTTCGTCATTCTAAATGCCTAGGTCCCCATACCCCAAAGCCTCCTACGCTCCATCATTCAGTCTCCTCCCTTCCCCGCCCTTACTCCTTACACTCCCGACACGTGTGTCCTCCTTGTGTGTCTCTCTTCATTCATCTTGTTCATATGACTGGGCTGTTTCAGCACACCCTGGTCAGTTTTCTCGGTAAGATTGCGCTCACTTCCTCATTATCTCTGACAACGCCGTTTCTCAAACGACAATCCCCCCCCCCTCATGCCATAAATCTTCTCAGATATTTCATTTCCAAGACATCCACCTTCTTCCTTTCCATTGCATTTTGAGGACCAAGACTCGCATCCTTATAGCACTGCTAGGACAAATACATCTTCATATACTTCCAATCATATCCTTATAAACAGGTCCCTTTCCTTCAACACGCTCATTAACGAACCCAAGATAATAAATTACTCTTCGTCAATGCGTTTCACTTCAACCCCCACGGCTCCATCCTTTTCCACGTCCCCTCTCAGGTACCCGAATCACTCACTTGCTCCAGATCCTCCCCACTTAAACTCACACTCACAACGTCACCTACTATTCCTCATAGCCTTACTTTTGTCCAAACTAGCGATCAGCCTTCTTCCTGTATGCACGCTCCCAATTCCTCACAGGCCTATAGAGTTTCTCTCTAGAGTCTGCTGCCAGAAATCAGAATTAGTGGCCCAAGTTCTCGCCACTTGTGTAATCGAACACGTCTCCTCAATTTCACTTCATTTTTATTTACCCGAGACTCAGTGCTTGTTAGATGCAGAGAGCTGGCACACCGCATAGACAATCGGCCAGGATCATCTCACATAAGCTACTACAATACACTGACAACCTGTCAGTGTAAGCTCGCCACCAGCTGGTGCGCTACACAGATAACTAGCTGGTAATCTACACTGAGGAGTCAGTACCTATCCACTACAAAATGGTGCATTACATTGAAAAACACTTGGCATCAGCCCACTGGCAGCTCTTCCACTACACTGACAATCAAGCAGCATCAGTCTCGCATCAGCTGATGTGTAATGACCAAATGCTCACTCACTCACATCGTCAGTCATGCCTTCATTGTATAGTTGGTTGGTTGGTTGGTTATATCTCATAACTGAAAGAGTTAAAGACGATTTTTGGTTTTAGGGAGCAAGACAAGATGGGCAACCATAAGATAACAAAAGAGGGTCATATGTATGTGTGTGTGTGTGTGTGTGTGTGTGTGTGTGTGTGTGTGTGCGTGTAAATTCGTAAGTTATTTGTTTATAATGTTATTCATATATATATATCAACATTGATATTTGTACTACGGAGGTACGTAAAATGGTTGTGGGAAAGCTGAAGCTGAAAGTAAAGTAAGGCAAGGGAGAAAGAAAATAAGGTCTCACTTTAATCTCTGGTATATGGGAAAGAAAAGAAGCGCTAAAGCGTATAAAACGATTTTGCGAACAATCATTGCTCCCACAGGTGATGTATGACTGTGAGATCCAAGCGTATATAGAGTAGGTCAGTATAGGTGAAAGATATGACCAGTACAGGGAAGCGATGGATAGATGCAGTGAGAGAACTGATTAAGGCTAGGGACATACCAGGTGATGATGTTGCAGAATTGGTTAGGATCGGATGTAGTATGAGTATATTGCATAGAAAATGATATAAATGAAAACCTTTGGTCTCGGCTGACGAAGTAACTTCATATGCAAAGTGAAAATGTGAAAAAAGAAAACGTGAAAAAAGAGTGGGAATCCATGTTTCACCTTGATACTCTGGGTTAGATGGTTGTGGGCGTTGTTGCTGGGGCTGTGTGTACTTAGTTCATCCATTTGATATAAGAATACAAACAGACAGACATACAGATAGACACACAGATAGATATATAGATAGATAGACAGATAGATCATAGATAGATAGATAGGTAGACAGATATATAGATAGATAGGTAGGTAGAAAGATAGATAAATAGATAGATAGATAAAAAAGAGAAATAAACAGATCCCTCATAGACACAAACGGTTTTTTTTATCAAGATTAGGAGTTACCGTTAACTGTGATTTATTGAACTTGCCAGGAAAAATGAATTAAACCTTCCATGAAATACCTGCTTTCCGTTCTTATATTTGAGCGACATTTCAATATACCTATACCGTATATTCTGTTTTCCAAAGGTTTCAGATAGTGAACACAATATATCTTCAACCGATCTCAAGCAAAACTTTAAATCAATAGTTGGCACAGTGGATACCGTTGCATCTACTGGGACATAAACGTAGTTGCTTGAACCTCATTAGCATTCGGAGACCTGCTGGCGATCAGCCAACAATCTTAGGAAACTGTATCTTCGTCAACTGGTTCCATCCGTCGAGCGAAGGGAACTATAATTTCCAAAACACCGTCGGCTTACGAGGGATTATTTTTTGTCATATTTCAGCGTGATGTTTGACAAAGCAAAAATCAGAGAGAAGGAAATGTTCGGATATCACCCCTCGCCAACGCTAAGAATTCGCAAGAATTTGCGAACATTACTTTTACGACGTAAGACCTGATCCCAGCCTGCTACTACTGATAGCGCATGAACGAGTTCACTCCGGAGTGTGACTGTTTATCTGATCGACTCGAACTGCGTTCTACTGGCTAAGGATTTGGAGTGCACTCTGGATGGTTCCAATCTTATTCGGCTGTGAAGAAATAAAATCGGATTATATTCACGTAAGATTTTACTTCTATATTCACGTAAAGGCTTTACTTCTACACGGTGTAAATGTCTGAACGAAGAAAATGCTATATATACTCACATAAACTGTGACTGAGTTCAAATTTGACTCGCAGTGATTGCCTTATTGAAAAAGATACATACAGGATGATAATTACCAATGGATTTCAATCGTGAAACGCTTATGGTCCGTCTCAGCTGTAAGCCACACACAGTCATTTACATAGACTTTGGAGCGTAACAGCCCTGAGAATCCATACAATCACCCTAATTGCTAATAAAGAATTCTGACTCAAATCACAACCCACAAAGCCTTACTCGGACGTACATTTGTGTGTCCATAATCATTATGATCCGCAGATCACTCACAGTATAAGACCGAGTCTACCTGATGTATTTGTATATGCTGCTCATGCTGAGAGGCTGACATGACCCTTGTTTCACCGTCTTGTGTCCAAATACTAATAATTCGTGAACTTGTAGATATCAGTCAGACCAGCTTTGGCGAAACTTAGTTCCAGGTATGGGAGAAAAGGTGAGGATCACTGAATATTATTACTGAGGACGGTATGGCATGGTGTCGTTATGTACTGGTCTGGTTGGATGGAAAGAAAGAGAAGCGTAGATCAAAAGTAAGGCCATTTATGTTATTGTAAACAATACAGCAGTCATATAACGCAAAAACCATGGTGTATGTCACTGCTCGAAACGAGACATAATATTTGGGGAGCATAATCCTGTTAGTGAAAATTTATTTTAGGAGAGATTAGGCTTTGATAATCAGCAATTCTTTTTTCTTAGTTTAGCTTGTTATGAAGGGAAAAAATAACCCATGCTTTGCGGGTTAAGTGTTGTCCATCATCTCACAGTTAGAACACATACCAATTTCGTTAGTGTACTCTAGTCCATTTGCAGTCAGACTTGCTTATTCGCGGATTCTCGCATTTTCGACCAATGTGAACTTACGAACAGTTTCACATAAGCATTTGATGTCATACCTAATGCTAGCTACATACTTGAAATTGTCTATCTAACGAGACAATGATTTTTGTCAAACTTAGCAAAATAAAGGAATCTTACGTGGATAGATTTATCAGAATTGTAGAAACATTTCAGAAATGTTGATACAAAGTCTATGAAACAAGGATGAGTACAAAACAGAATGAAACTTTTATCCCAACTCTTTGACACAATTAAAAAGATGAATCTATAGAATGAGAGAGTAAAGCATATGAAGAATCGAAATCCACTCACGCATTTTCATTTTCTGGGAACGTAATTCAAGAGCTTCTTATACCAGTGTTGTCATTTCTGTAATCACAAATGAAATAATTACAGTGGCTATTAATTATTCCCTACTCAATCTACATCATTTTCAACCATCATCTCAACTCAGTCTTCTAATTCTTCTTCTTACGTCAAGTTGTAGATTTCCTTTATTCCTCGTTACAGCATCTGCTAAACAAATCCTTTTGAAGAGTTTCGACGCAACGCACTGATGAGAAGTAACAGAACCTTCTTGTCTTTTATATCCTCCTCCTCCTCCTTCGCCGTGACGGTTAATTGAGCTGCCGAGCAGATCCTAGGGTCTCAGATGGACATATATTAAAGGAAATATATCGAAAATATATATCAGAGGAAACATGCCAACCTCACGAAGTGGAAGCCTCTAATGCTTGCTTCCTACCTGAAGACCTTCATTCTTTATGATGATGAATATCGAAACGGAGCACTGAAATTTATAGGGGGAACCCTTATCTTTTTTTTTCCCCCACATTTGAAAGAGAGTATTGCAGTTGTTATGTTTATAAAATCAGGTCCTTGGCTTTCGTGAGGACTCTATCATTCTTCATCACTTCCGCCCATTGGATCTAATCCTTCGTGTAATTTCACGAGATACCTTGAATGAAGAAGACAGATATGTCATCCCTTCAGTAAACTCTTTATATGCCACGAGTAAACTAATGGGATAGTCATTACTGTGATTACCAGCGTTGCCAGGAAGGTTACAAAACTGTCCTCGTTGGTCGGAACACAACCACAGGTCTGGCCACTATAGCTGCTGGCTCTAGTTGTGAAGGTATGTTTTCAATGGAGAATTTTTTACATACTCTGTCTCTCGTTTATATCATTCATCAAACTTTATACAGCTCAAGCATTACTGTGAAATGAAAGCACAATAGTACCGTAAGTAATTCTTTCGTACTATATGAGTTCTGAAATTTCGTAGCTAACAGACTTTTAAGTCATATTGCCACTTGATAATGACAAACATCATATGCCTTATTTCCATTTCTTGGTAAATCTCTTTAGTAATAAGAAATTCCATATTTATCCCGACACCAACCACCTCGCCTCATCATTGCTGTTCAAGGCCTCATAGGCCTCATATCAAGGCCTCAGTTCACCTACAGCGACAGACTACTGGGTCTTAACGAAGCTATTTGTGATTGTGGAAGAGAAGAGAAACTCATGGATTAGGGTGGTAAGGAAAAAGACAAACAGATTCTTTAAAAATGAAAAGCCTGAAAACTTTTCTTGTAGTTAGAGTTAGACGCAAATAATGTCAGTAGTAAATGAGAAGTGAAATATTTGATCAAGTTCATACTTAATAGTATTCAGGATGCTGCTTTAAACCATTCTGGTTCCATATGTTAATACTGCTACTGAAGTAATAGTACTTCGCCTCATTCGAGGGAAAACGTTTACCCACGAGGTCGTATCCATTAATACGAGTGAAATCACGTATTAATCCTTACTCACATATCTAATGCCTTCTCCTTACCTGGCACTATTTACTCATACATTTGCGCATTATTCCCTTCGGCAGTAGACACACCGCACCTCTGTAACGCCTCCTCCCATCATTTGGCGTGGACTATGCTCCCCCACACACACACCTATGAAGCCCTCACTGCAACTGAAGCAAGTGAAATTTCATACAGTTCTCAGAGTATCTCAGAATTCGTCCCTAAGAACAACTGATTTACAGCGACAGGAACATTTATACAGGTTATGTGTGGGATTGCTCGGGTCGGTAACACTTTACGACCACAGAGGTTACCAGTTATACAGTCTCTTAAGACACAAAGTACCCGGGCCTCGTCCTCCATCTCAAATCCTTTGATAATACCAGCTACGCCAAAGGTGAACGTGATTTGCAATGGAGATGAATGATTCATGGGAGTATTCGTGTGTGATAAGAGAGATTTATATATGTATGTTATTCGTCCTCAAAGATGGACACACACGTCTCACTTTCACCAAAGTGTGATCCGATCTGAGGGTGAGAATGCGTGTTCAATAACCCAATAGCCGTTATCAAGGTCTTAGGTTAAAAGGATCGTTAAGACGACGTGGCGCAACTCCATAGCATCCGGGATGATATAAAGGAATAACAAATCATAAAGTCCCACCTCTTCTGCATACGCTGATCTGTCTTTGAGGTGATCCATTGCTCATTTAAACAGCTTCTCTCTCTCTCTCTCTCTCTCTCTCTCTCTCTCTCTCTCTCTCTCTCTCTCTCTCTCTCTCTCTCTCTCCAAAGGTAAACAACAAGGTCTCACCCGACAGTATTGCAGGAAAAAAAAAAAACCTGTAGTTCGACAAAGACTGGGAAAAAGCAGGTGCCACAACACATGAATCATGCAAAATAATTATGAGAGAAACTCATGGCAACATTCCTCATAAGAAGTATCCCTAACCCTCTTTCCCATTCTCCAGCGTAAGAGGCGTCTTAATTTCTCAGCAATAGGGAGATAAAGGAGGTGAAATACAGGTTGAGGAGCAGGAATGGAGGTACTTAAGGTCAAGGACAGGTGGAGAGCGAGGGTAGACAACAGAGGCGAGGGAGACAACGACCATGAATGGAGCTACAAGAGGAGGAAGAGAGAAGAAAAGAGTGGGAAGTGGACGAGGCTGATGATAAGCGGTAAGGAGGAAGAGAACGACGAGTGGAGGTACTCCTACTCAGTCAGGAGGGGAAGAGATTAAGTGACTAATTGATTATGGTGAATAGAGGTATATGGGTCGGAAGGTAGACTGTGGGGAATCAGGATGCAGTAGTACTCTCGTTGGAAAGGAGAGGGTCGGGGTGAATTCATTGCAGATATTCAACGTATTACAAAGGGTAGGATGAGGAACAGTGATGAAGGGAGCTGAAGTAAAAGGTGAGAAGAGGAGTTGTAATGAATGAAGTACTGGAGGTGGAAAGTAGAAGTAGGGCAAGTTATGAACAGACGCCAGATACTAAGCTGAGAGCAAGCTCAATCTTCTGTATCTATATTCACCTCGTCAGACTGAATCTATCATATATTCCTCTCTCTCTCTCTCTCTCTCTCTCTCTCTCTCTCTCTCTCTCTCTCTCTCTCTCTCTATCTATCTATCTATCTATCTATCTATATATATATTTTTTTCTTTCATACTATTCGCCATTTCCCGCATTAGCGAGGTAGCGTTAAGAACAGAGGACTGGGCCTTT
The DNA here is from genome assembly GCF_036320965.1 of Panulirus ornatus. Lineage (NCBI taxonomy): Eukaryota > Metazoa > Arthropoda > Malacostraca > Decapoda > Palinuridae > Panulirus > Panulirus ornatus. Next base: position 28,217,000 of record NC_092241.1, read on the forward strand.
GAGGGAATATCCTCACCTGGCCCCCTTCTCTGTTCCTTCTTTTGGAAAATTTAAAACAAAAAAAAAACGAAAGGGGAGGATTTCTAGCCCCCCGCTCCCTTCCCTTTTAGTCGCCTTCTACGAAACGCAAGGAATACGTGGGAAGTATTCTTTCTCCCCTATGTATATATCTATATCTATATAGTTATTCATCTTTCAGTCATCTCACCTATACACATGTCAGCCTGTTTATGAATAGCGCATTACACAATATCTATGCATCTCTCCATCTGTCAGATGTAAATATGCATCTGCACACCTTACAATAAGCGAATACCAGTTCCCCCTTTTGGCCGAAGCTTGCCCTATATTTACTACCTCAAATTTGTCCCCGACAGAGATAACATTAGCCGTGTTCGACCATAATGGCAGACGATTTCGAAGATGTCATAGTCTGCCATCGATGTTTATTCACAGCAGATTCACAGCGAGACGTAATTGCAGTCCGGCGGTGTGGCGTCACTGCCGTCTATTTGTATGACGTCAGGAGTGACCATGATACACACACACACACACACACACACACACACACACACACAGAGCGGAAGGTTACTCAGGCTCTGGGGGAGGGAGGAGCCCGCACTACCTAGAAGAGCGACCGCAAAAATGTTGATGGTTGGACACGGTCATCGCTGAGTCACGGAATACGCACAGGTGTAAACACTGATGCCTGCACACCTATGTATCTTTGATCGTGTGTGTGTGTGTGTGTGTGTGTGTGTGTGTGTGTGTGTGTGTGTAGGTGCGTGTGTGTGTGTGTGCGTGTAGGTGCGTGTGTGTGTGTAGGTGTGTGTGTGTGTAGGTGTGTGTGTGTGTAGGTGTGTGTGTGTGTAGGTGTAGGTGTGTGTGTGTGTGTGTAGGTGCGTGTGTGTGTGTGTGTGTGTGTGTGTCTGATTATGTAAGAGTCTACATATTTGCTCTATATGTTTATAGGTAATTGTAGTGACTTATTTGTTATTACCCATTTGTGCGGTGCCGGGAGGGAGTTTTAAACGAGTCGGACTCCTTCCTTACCTTGAACATTTTCTATCATTAAACAACTTTTTATACGTATTCTTCCTGTCATCATATGTGTGTGTGTGTGTGTGTGTGTGTGTGTGTGTGTGTGTGTGTGTGTGTGTGTGTGTGTGTGTGTGTAGGTGCGTGTGTGTGTAGGTGCGTGTGTGCGTAGGTGTGTGTGTGTGTGTGTGTGTGTGTGTGTGTGTGTGTGTGTGTAGGTGCGTGTGTGTGTAGGTGTGTGTGTGTGTGTGTGTGTGTGTGTGTGTGTGTGTGTGTGTGTGTAGGTGCGTGTGTGTGTGTAGGTGCGTGTGTGTGTGGGTGCGTGTGTGTGTAGGTGTGTGTGTGTGTGTGTGTGTGTGTGTGTGTGTGTGTGTGTGTGTGTGTGTGTGTGTAGGTGCGTGTGTGTGTGTGTGTGTGTGTAGGTGCGTGTGTGTGTGTGTGTGTGTGTAGGTGCGTGTGTGTGTGTGTGTGTAGGTGCGTGTGTGTAGGTGCGTGTGTGTGTGTGTGTGTGTAGGTGCGTGTGTGTGTGTGTCTGTGTGGTGTACGTATTTGGTAAGCCTATTTGTCTTTTGATACCCTTGTCTACTCGCGTATATACGTGAATATTTGTGTGCATGCATAGTGTCTGGTTTTGCCTTTCTGTTTTCTCGTCTTGAAATAAGTCATTGATAATGTATTTTTCTCACCTACCTGAAAACTAATAAAGTAGATCATCAATCTCTCTTCTTACTATCTACTTTTAATCTCTCTATCTACTTTCAGTTCCATTTCTTTTCCTCTATATTCAGTTTCCCTTTTCTTCAGCTGATTCTCTGTGTACCCAAAGGCTAGGAAGGTGAAACCGTGATGCATATAAAGCATAAGTAACGACCCAGGCTGAACTCACGTGGAGGAGAGAACCTCGGTGAACTTTAGTCAAATATTGATTACGTTTCGCTGATTGGTAATTTCCTTTGCTGTATTGGAGAAACCTATCGGGCACGAAAGGCCAACACGCTCCCGTCAGTTCTGAATATCAATTCTGAATTATTTTTTTCTTCTTTTTCAGAGTTTGCGGAATATTCGAATATTTTAAATTCTGTATTTAGTAGTATGGCTGACTGGTGAATGTGTCAGCCACCGTTACTTTCCGAGCCGTAGGCAGGATCTGTGATCACAATCCTGCGTTAAAAAGGCAAGAAGTCAGGAGTCTGAGGTCGAGTGTCAGTTGAACCTTAGCGGACAGTGTGTCGTGTCCTCTTGTCAAGGCTGAGTTGTAAGGTGGCTCCTGGTGGGTTGTGCTGTACCCTCTGTACCCCTCGTCTTATGCTCAAGGGAATTAAAATGGACGTATATTTTCCTTGCAGGTGTTGGGTGTGCAAGTGCGAGGCGGACAGAGTTCTTGCGGTACTGCCGCCAACAGGACCCGTCTGTCCTCCTTGGAAACACCGTTGGGGTCATCTGCCTGGGTCACCGACGCCGTGGGTGAACCAACACTAGCACCAGTCGCTGGACTAGACTACTAGTGTATCAGTCTCTGGCTCTCTGACTGGCCCCCGCTCATCCATAGCTGCGTCTGGAGTGCCACGTGTGGAGGGCCCTCACCTCCGCCCTCACCCACTGTTGTTCCTGTTGTAACCGTGGCAGAAGAAGCGCTCTTCATGATTACCATGGATATTCCGCCTCCTCCCGCCCCCCACCAAGTGGTACACACGCACACTATCATGCAGCAGCCCAGCCCAGAGGACGACAAGAAAAAACGTAAGTATTCAGACCTCAGTCAACCACTTCACTGTTCATTACCCCTTCAATAATGTACGCTCTCTTACCACCTGGTTCTCTGATCATGTTGCATTCCAAAGGACCTTAAGTTAGATCATAACGTTACCAGATGGTTAAAGAAAGTTATTTTTGTATCAGAGAATCCCAAGACTAAGAGAGCTCAGCACAAAATGAAATTACCCAGAGAATCCACATAAAAGGTTTTTTTCCCTAGATTTCTTAATACATGAACCTCTCTTACTATGTGAATTTCTCTCTAATGAACTGGTTACTTTTCTCGCGTTGATTCTTAGGAGCTTGAGAATGTCCTTAATGAGAGCAAGATTTTTTTTATAAGACGTTCATCTAGCGTTATTCATTACATTTCAAAAGAGAATTTGAAAAAAAAAAAAAAAAACATGAACCAGCTTCTTTCCCTGAGCACCAGAGTACCCAAACCTGAGAGCAAGATAACATAACATTGCCACTGGCCTTCAAAGACTTTGTTATTTAGGCTACTCTTGTTGAGCAGGTCTCAGTGCCACATTGCGGCTGGCCACCTCTCACACTAATGTATCAGTCCTTGCCAGTGTGTGATGTATGGTACCGTACATCATTGTGAAACTGTTCCTGCCCAGATATGTACTTACATTCCGGCACTACTAACGCATTTAGTGATGATGGCTATAAGAATGGTCACTAGAGGTGGTCAAAAGAACTTTACGTTCGACTCTTTATAAAAACAATTTGTAGAAGATTCTAACCTCCTTTATGGCAAAGTAGCACTCCCAGTTTTACGATCCGCTCTTAACATATTTACCTGGGCAAAACATCTTGTATGTTATAATGTTAACTTTTGCAAAAACACATTCGGTTCTTCTCAACCTCAACCAAACATCCTAATGTTATTGTAATGAATCACATTATATATTAGAGCTATCAAGACCTTAATCATGACCCATCCCATGACTAGACAAAGTCATTACTGGATATCACTGGCAAGCAATTACAATAGCAATCTAGCCTTAAATTCTCAATTATCACATAACATTCTAAGCTTCTGTATGCTCCTCACATTTTACATTCCCTACTTTGTTCGTTACTCTTACAATATGAAAGAACTACATACATTCTCTAAAGGTAATGTTTCGTGTCTAATTAACATGTTATGGCCTATGGATATCCTAAGCTTGCATCTTTCTAAGAATTCTTCACTGTTGACTTCGTCAAAAAAATTTCAAAAACTTTAAAGTATTGATCAGGTCACTCCTCACACTATTCTCTTCAATGGTTGACAAATTCTCGATCTCTTACCTTCCCCTGGACCACAACTTTCACGATATTGTGCTGCGGGACCACTTCTATCACTTATTTGCGCTTAGATCAGTGCGATGACCAAACATGAAACGTATATCCTAGATTTGGCCTAACGTAGGAAGTGAATAAGTTCCATAATATCTCCTTATCCATGTAATTGAGTCAGATTCCAAATATTTGAAAGCAAACAGTTTGTTTCCTTTACCTTTTCTCCTAAGATGGAACTCTAGCGAAATATTAGGGATGATGTCCAACTCTCAAATTGATTCCTGCAGCTTATTCCCTGTTATAAGATATTCGTACTGTGGTCTTCTAAACTTTGTATCATCCTCAGTACTTTACGTTTACTAAGCTGAATTCCGTCAGTCATTTGTCAGACCAACCATGGAGTTTATCTAGGTTCCCACGTAGATTGATGCAGTCCTCTCTCTGTGTGTGTGTGTGTGTGTGTGTGTGTGTGTGTGTGTGTGTGTGGGTGTCTGTCTGTCTGTCTGTCTGTCGTTTGTATTTTTAATGCTTAGTTTGATAGCAACTAGAGACTGGAAAACAGGGGTCCACATAAGTCCACAGCATTACGACTCTAGCAGCTGTTGCTTACCAAGTTGCTACGTTATCGTCTCCACGGGACACTTATCAGATCTACATCGCAGAGGTGATCTCAAGCGATCAAAGAAAATAGCAAGATGCGCTGTGAGGCGAGTATAACCAGCTTAGATGGCAACGCTGAATATCGATCATAGAGAGAAAATGTGACAACACCTGTTTAGAATTAGAAGTTTTCGTTTCTTCAATATCTATCAATAATAAAAGACCCAGCAATGTAGGACCCAACCACCGTTTTCTTTATACAACAAGCTAAATCTCTCTTCCTTCTTGTGGACCCGGGCCATAAATCAGGAGGAGGAAAGCTCCTCCATTTTACAAGGTTTATACCGTAAAACATCAGAACACAATTTAACGTGTGGGTGCCAAGATGCCTTATTTTCCGCTATAAATGTTTTCGTCGGAGAATTTAAAGCAATTCTTAGCGCCTTGGAGTGCTATCGGAATACTGATCGCTGATCCGATTCAAGAAAAACTCGATTCCATAGTTAGTGAAGTGCTGATCACTATAAACTGTGATATATATACATGCGGTAAACTATAAGTTAAGGAAGCCCAGACCTTCGATTATTATATAGAGCTACTAAATTGCGGCAGATCGTGTTAAACAACTGGACCATTCTACCTCCATGTGAGATGAATTCTTAGAAAACCTCACCATTTTGAATTGGGAAATGCTGCATGACATTTGAAATGGACGATAGAAAATATAGTATGACGGTTCTTTCTTCGAACTGGACAGTTCTATTTTCCCAGCCCAGGAATCTTTCGGTGCATACCTCCACCATCCAAGCTGGATCCTCACACAGAGAGGTTCCTTGATTGCATCGTAGCCTTCTCGGATCTATTTTCCTAAGACCCTCAGACCTAATCATGTACAACATGGCTGTTCTTACCAATATTTGCCTTAAAGTAGTAAAGTTTAACGGTTGACCCATGTTGTCAGGATACATTCCTCCATCGCAATTCACATGAAAACAATTCCACAAGGAAAAAAAAATGTTCTGAACCCTGACCCATGTTCCTTTATGAGAAATATTACCTAATCTGTCTTTATATAATCATGCAGATGTGTCGTCATTCGTAATAACACACCTATTATTCGGTAGCTGAGTATGGCCTTCAAGGTTAAGTCTTTTTTCTACAGTGTGTTGAAACACTAAATTATACCTTCTGAACGCAAGACAACTTCACTAATCTTTCTAAGAGACACTTGTAATAAAGAATAGGATTCATTAGTGGCTGCAGTCACTATAAGGCAGGATACAGACGAGCTGAGAATCGACTGAGCGGAGGTAATTACAGCAAAGATACAGCTAAGGGCCTTTCCAGAGACGGTCGATTTAGTAGGCATCTAATCTCTTGTAACTTAAATCGAAGTAGTTTGTGACGGGTTAACGTATTTCTGTTTCCACTTGTAAATACGAGCAACAGATAACCTAGTCTCACCCATGACTGCACTACCACTACCCTGGCCTCCCTGTAAGACACATTTAACAGTCATTACACGCACATATGTTTGCCTCCTCCACAGCACACAGGTTACCAGGCCTCTCTCATAAACCAAGATTAATGGGTTTTTTAAATAATATGTGCTCAGAAGTTTATTCATACTACTGATGAATGTAAAAGGTCCAGCACACTGGAGGTAAAAGCAAATGTTCTTAAATCACGTCTTGTGCAACTTAACCATACCCTGTGCTTATATAAGCCCCGGCGTGACCGCTGCGTTATAATCCCACAATATGGCTTTATTTTGGTTGTAAACTCAGATAACTAGAGAAGTTTCATAGCGTCGCAAACACACCACTAAAAGGTTGCGTTGTGTCTAAAAGGTTGCGTTGTGTCGTATTCTTACATCAATGACGGCGCTTCTTCCGTTGTTGGTTAAAACAACTGGAATGATTGAAAAATTCTGTTAATAAATGGATTGATGCAAAGTTATAACGGTCTTGCGAGTGATGAGAAGTAGGCTGGGTCCTTCTTGATAACGATGATGATGAAGGGGAACAAAGGTTTTGCACGTCCGCCCCAGAGTAGCTCTGCTGGGGAAGATTTATTGCAGGTGGTCAACGGGAACTTTTCTTTTGATCTTGTTTTGTCTCCAGGTTTCCAGTAACCTGACGCTCGAACTTCTATCATCGAATGGCTGGTGTACATTAAGATCTGGCTTCATTTTTCGTGTCATGCAAATCGCGTTAGGCAATCCGATCCTATTTGGTATATGCGTTTTCATTTCAGGTTATGCAACCCTTGTCAGACACAAAACAGTTCCAGTTGCTGTGTTAGAGGGAGAGAGAGAGAGAGAGAGAGAGAGAGAGAAACTACTATAGAGGCAGTTCCTTGTTGCAAGCAGTTCAGACTCATGATCAACAATGGCTAATTTCTTCACTCACTAATCATCGTCCTAAACAGCCAGTCAATCTCGAGCTTCGTAATCACTTGTCTTTGTCTTCATAAATCGTTACATCACAAACCCAACCTTCCCAGGTTATAGGTAAAAAAGAAAGAAAAGATCCCAGAACAATGACATCATTGCTGGGAAACTTGCTAACTCATGTCACACGTTCCCACGACAAAATAATTGGTCAGCGTTAGACTAACAATAGACCATGTTTTCATCCAAGCACCTGAGATTTATATACATTGTTCACCAATAACCCTTACTTAGTACCATTGCCTATACAAATTAGTCATGAGATTTACACACACTGTTCACCAATAGCCTTTAAAATTGCCTCTATACATTAGTCACATACATTAACTATATCATAGCAACATATTTCTATCACATATCTTTTCCTGTGATAACTTTCGCTAAGTATTGATGACAAATGGATCACCTCACTCTCCTCAGCAGCTGAAATCATCCATTTTTGCAGACGAGAATACCTACGAACATAAATAGGAGCCATTGGATTCCTTCACACAACGCAATACTGTTATCTTATCCACCACCAACATGCATAAAGTCGTGCACACATGCACAGCTTACTACGCACACACACACACACACACACACCACAAACGGGTTTCCGTGGTGTAGTGGTTAGAGTTACGTGGTCGAGCCTGAGTGAATTCGAATTCTGGACGAGGCAGTCCGCCTACAACCAACCCAGGTGTCCATCCTCCCCTTGTGGCTAGTCAACATATGCGTACCTAGCTCAGGCTGGGATGTACGTACGTGTGTACACCTGTACAAAGTTAAACGACGAACCAACATGAGCGTAAACCTCTCCCCATAACACGCAAATAGTAATCCACACACACACACACACACACACATATATACTCATGGTGACAGACATATGGAGAGACAAGCCGGCAGTGAACACATCAGGATAAGATAGACTGAGACCCCCTCATTACTAGATCTTATTTTCACACATACTGACATGGATACTGAAAATATAAACACCAGTTGAACATAGTGAGCATGCGGTGATGAAGTTCGATTATGTGGCAAATGAGGGCGTAGAAAAAAAAAAGCAGAGATGAGACACGATTTAAAAGAGGATATGTAATCGTGGGAGCTACATAAAACTTAATTGTTATAGTAACATAAACTGGAGAGAGGTTCTGTGAAATTTACAGTGAAGTAAGAGCATCGGTGCCTCTAGCTTCAATAACAGAAGGGAGACCGAGAAACTTTGGAGAGTCGTTCAGTAGAATATGTCAAACAGAGGAGCTTAGCAGATATTCAAGTCAGGCAGCATCTGTAAGGTCTACGTAATGAAAGGGAAGGTATGGAAGGGAACAAGGGAGGACAAACGAAGAAACTTTGAAAACAATATCATGGACGAGGCAGAAGAAAACATGAACTTTTCCACAATTACATCAAGAGTAAATGGTCATTCAGAGAGCAGCTAATCAGGCTGAGGTATTCAGAGGAGAGAGATATAAAGGATCATGTCAGGATACGTGACGATGTGAATAGCATATTCATAATTGTTTTCTCACCATAACCCCAGCTCTACTGAGATGGAATGGGGAAGAGGTCTTGGAAAGCGCTAAGATATTTAGAGAAAAACATTAACAGAATACTAACGGGTCTTGACTCATACAAAGCTCACAAACCTAATGAAATTTCACCATATGTGATGAAAATCTGTGCAGATACACAGGCCAGACCACTTAAATTGTAGTCCAAGATGTCGGTAGAGAAAGGCAAAAGTGCCAAGGGAATGGAAAACGGGGCAAACGTCATGCCTAACTATAAGAAAGGAGACCAGGGAAAGGAACTGGACTATAGACCCGTATCGCTAACGAGTATAGTCTGTAGACTACTGGTAAAGGTAATCAGGAAGAAAACGGATGAACTCCTTCCTACAGAGAAGAAATTACCCAAGTGAGAAAGAAAACAAATTCAGGGAAAGAAGGTTGTATGTAACGATCCTCTTAGATTTCTAAGAGAGAGTGAGCTCTTGTAGACAAAAAAGAATGCTGAGTGGATTGTTTACACAAGGACTCTCAGACAGTATCTGACACTCTACTTCATAGGAGTCTACTTGAAAAGTTGGATCAACACGTAGGAATAAGCGGGAAATTCCTTCGATGAACAAATAACTGTCTCAGTGGTGGGAACAAGGGACGTATATCATGGAGCTTCCTCGAAATGGGTCGAGATCACCAGTGGAGTTGAATGATTTGGCAGAAGGCGTGGATTCCTGATGCCTGAATATGTTTACAGGTGACGCAAGAGTCATGAGGGAAGAGAAAACCATCGCGTATCGCATCAAGTAACCAAGAGAGATAGACTCCAAAGTTGGCTTGGTACACGATTGGTGAAATTCACTGTAAAGTCTTGAATATGAGACAGTGACGAGGTCCTCAGTACGAATATTACCTTGCAGGATATAAGCTGCATGTATCTGTGTGCGAGAGGGACTTGAAAGCTGCCAAAGTCCCACGTTAGAATAATTAGCATTTAAGTATAAGGAAAAGGAAATATTCAACGAACTCTTTACATCCTACATTATTTCAAAACTAGACTATGCTTCTCAGTTTTGGTCACCACACTTAAAGAAGTGAGAAGAACTGATAAAGAAGACTCAGACGAGGGCAAAAATGATTATACAGGAATAATGAAATCAGATTCACGGTGAGAGATTATAAGACCAAAATTTGTCAACCATGGAAGACAGAAGAGTGAGGGGTGGCCTGTTCATAGCCTTTAGGTAAATGAATCAGCTGTATGATGTAGTGAACAATTCTTCGAAATGTGCCATTATGTGGAATAAAAGAAAAAACTTGTAGAAAAGGACGTGAAAGAACACTTTTACAGTTTAAGAATAATGGGTGAATGGAACTGTCACGATAATGAATTAGTAAATGCAGACCGAATATAGAAGTTTAAAAAGCTGTATGATTGTAAAAGATGTTCAAGATATGGGGTTCTACGAGTACAGAACTCCATCCTCTGTACAGTACAAATAGGTACCCCCCAAACACCACACACACACACACACACACACACACACACACACACGCACGTTCCCAGAGTAATTCTTCTACTTGAGCTGCTGTCAGATAATGATCCCCTTACTACCTGGTTCCACGAATTGACCCTTAATGAAACGCCGACCGCTAAGAAGTTCTGGAGATGTGTGGGGTAAGCATTGTAAATAACGTGTACGCAGAGACGCTGGAAACATCATTAAGGAAGACGTGGCAACTGTTCGACGCGCCGGAACAAGCTCCAGGTTCCGTTAGCCATCTGAAGATTAGTCTGTTGGTTCTCATTGTCGTGTTTTAAGGAATAGAGCGAGACTGGCAGAAACCATTGGATGATAAGGATGGTAAAGTTGCTGTAGCCCTAACACACCTGGTCCCTGAACCAGGCAATGAAGCAAATGGATTCGTCCCAATCGCGTTCCTCAACCGTACGTTGCACCTTAGATTTCTCATCACATTTTATATCATTCCTCTCTCTCTCTCTCTCTCTCTCTCTCTCTCTCTCTCTCTCTCTCTCTCTCTCTCTCTCTCTCTCTCCTTTAAACAGAATGATAGGAGAAGTGAAGAGGGAGAAGGAAAAAGCTAAGTAAGAAGCAGTTCACTAGAGCAAAGGGCCATAAACTGGTTGATTCGGCCACTGAACTGCATCCCAGAGTGAAAGGTTAAAGACCATGACTACCACATATACGTCAGAGTGAAATGAATCTTATGGTCACCCTACCATACGAAACATGATCTGGTCGAGTGTCCTCATTCCACTCTTCCTGTCCTTACATAAAGAGCACTGGTAGAGAAAGTACAATTTGGGCAACACCCTTAAGAACACCGCCGGATCCCACTCTTCACGACCTCAGCACCTGCACTTAACGCCTGTGGAATCTGGTTCTGTTGCTTTACTGTGGATGACTCGAATATTTCACTTTATGAGATTCATAGTTCGGGGTTTTGGGGTAAGAGATGCTGAGCATATTTCACGATCAGTCTCAATACGGCAACAAAACATTGTATGGTTATCAGAAAGTTAAATGCCACCTTTATAAGAACACAGAAATTCAGAAGTAAAGGTACGTCTTTATTGAAACTCATAATGCATTTTGTAGATACATGAATTCATCTGAATATGACACTGGATTCCATGACAGTTATCAGATGAATAATTGATAACCTTCGCCGAGATATTCATACATCCATTTTCATTTTAGGTAATCAATCAAGTTACACTTGCAGAGTCCCTGTAGATCACAGGTAAATGTGTCCGTCATAGTTTCCATCATCCTTAGGCGCTCGTCTCAGTGCATCTGTTCCCTTCACACCCATACCGCCCTTGATAACACTACGACCAAGACCATGCTCTCCATCCCCCACCTATAACTTCATAAGTATGACACATTCCTCTTACCAGGCCCACACCACCCTTGTCGACGCCTTCATAGCTATGGCCATCTCCTCCTCCTCCTGCGCCTAATTCACCATTTACATCATCTTCCTGACCAACTCCACCATCTCCACGGGCCATAACGAAGCCCCTGACCCAGATGAAACAGCCCCCAGTAACAGTGACTGTCACCTGATCCACCAACTATACTTCTGCCCCAGTTTTCAGACCGTCCCCTGCCTGATATAATCTCTCATTCCCTCCTACTCCTCCATAGGTATCACCTTCCCGTGAATGCCATCCATTCTACCCTCGACAATCCCTCCAGGACCTTCACTCAGATCTCCATCCTCTTCCATCTCTCTATATTCACCCACAACCATCCCTCACATCCACACCATACACCCTTCCCAACACAGCCACAAGACTGCTCGCTTAATGTCACTTTTCTTCTTGACAATCCATCACGTCAAGGGCTCCATCCCTTCATCACTTGCTTCATTCCAGCACACAGTTCAGCACACAAAGCTGGGCTACGACACACGTTACCAACTCTGTATCCACTCTCCCAAATCCACAGCCAGACGAAACTAACGAAAAGTCCATCGGTCCCTCAGTATATCATGTCAACTCGAATGAATATGATGAATGGGAATCCTTTCACCTCCTCAGCAGACCTAAGGTCAACAGTATGACTCAGTAATTCGAAACTTTCTGGGAAATAACTTTTTGGGAAATAAAGTTTCTCATCCCAATACTCCGACTTGGAATTTAAGCATTGGTGCCAGTGACCTCGTAACACCCAGCCTAGTTGTGCTGTCAAGCTAGAAGTGTTCTCCCATGAAGAATCAGCCCTGGTCTAGAAAACAGTCATATTTGATTTCCGAAACGACGGTTGACCTAAAGAGGGAGCCATTAGAGAACACGGGGCAAAACGTCTATCGTTTATAGGGCCTGGTGCTCCAGTGATACAATCAGGTGTGTCTTCCACTTAAGGAAGTGCGTGTGCCGGGATGCCGTGGGATGTGTGTGTGTGTGTGTGTGTGTGTGTGTGTGTGTGTGTGTGTGTGTGTGTGTGTGTGTCAGTGGACCATTAGAATCTAATGGCGGAAGGTTGTTCCGCGAAGAACATGACAGTGTGTCTTACAGGAGGGAGTAACGGCGTTGTGTGACGAGTGGTATGAATGCCTTTATGGGAATAGAATGTGACGTGGGAGAGGTGTGACAATGTGCTGCTGGAGGTGTGTGTGTGTGTGTGTGACTGTGTGTTGTAAAGGATGGTGATCCACCTAATTGTGGGAGGACAGAGTAACAGTGTGATGTAAGAGAGGGTGTGTTGTACTGTGGGGTAATGTGCGACACCATGGGGAGGTTGACGGACTGAAACATTATCAAGATGATATCTGTGACACTTTTAAGACAAGTGATGTAATACAATATTATGGAAAATGGTGTAGCGATGTATTCTACTAATGGTTATATTTGAACAAGAAAATGATGGACTGCTAGACACCAGAAACTGAAGAATATTAACCAAACTCTAACACCCAGAGTCCTCTCAGTAATATCGAGGACTTCAGCTGGGAATATTTGGATCTTTGATGGTTAAATACTCCGAATAATATTCCAAGGCTAAAGAAATACGAAAATGTCGTTGGTGAGTGTATATACACACATCAATCACGGTGGCAATAACCCGTGGGATCAGATACACAGAGGAGAGGAGATTTGCTGAGGTCACCAGGAATTCCCACAGTGTGAACGTTACATCCCACTAACTCATGACACATTTGGTTTCTTTATTTCTTCAAAAACAAAAAAATCTTATTTTCATACAAGTTCGTTAACGATTCCGTTTTTTTTTTCTTTTTGTCTTTTACAAAGCATTATTGCTCCTTCTCTCTGTCGTCGTCTTCGCTGAATCTAATTATCTTTTGAACTTCCCTGCTTCAGCTACACCGTCCAGCGCCACCACCTCCACTATAGCTTCTCCCACAGCAACACTGCCTCCACCAGGGTCACCACCGCCTCTCCGCCTCCTCCCACAACAGTTCCCATCAACTCCCGTTTTCTCTCATTGTACTTCTAGCCGTAACTCTGCCAAATCATCTCTCTCTCTCTCTCTCTCTCTCTCTCTCTCTCTCTCTCTCTCTCTCTCTCTCTCTCTCTCTCTCTCTCTCTCTCTCTATCCACTTATTTCACCCTGCCAACACGTTGCCCTTATAGTGAACTGTTCCACAGCAATGCTAAAGGTGAGGAATCAACGTAGACATATAACACAGGACGTGAAGTAATGGAAACCACCTTTGATTCCTGTCTGACCAGACGAACTTCCATAATTCAGAACAACTGCTCTCACAGTCGACCCTTACTGGATGATCAGTGCACCACACATATGTCCCACAGTGTGTCCTGCTTGCTCACGTCGCTTTGATTCGTGTTTAATGCCGTAGGTGGAGGGCATTTTACCGATCTTTGGTATCCCTTTTGTAGCTTCTGTTGGAGGGTTTTACAAGTCGTATTTTTTGCAGTTTGATCTGTATTCTTCGTTTGATATCACATTCTTATTTCTTGGTTTCTTTTTCCTATATCTTCTGCTATAGGGTTTTGCCATCATCATTTCCCCATTTTCCTCTTAATCCTTATTTCCTTTGACGTTTTTCCCATCTTGCTTTATTTCCCGCTTTCCCCTCTTCTGAAGGTCAATGCATCCGGGTGAGTGTTGCACCTCCTTCCTCTCCAGCTCCACATTATCCCTATCCTTCCTTCATGATCGACATCCGGTATCTTTACATTCCAGGACCTGTGTCATGCATCACTTCCAGCTGTGTCCCCAACCGTGTGACTAGTCCTTACAGCCACATCTCTTGTCAAGGAGCTCTTCGAACTGTATCTCCCGTCCATACCCCCTTCCAGTCATGTCTCTCGTTAATGGTCTTCTCCAGCCGCGTCTCCTGTCCGCGTCCTCACTCAGTCCTGATTACTGTCTTAATCCGTCCTCGTTCTCATCCAGGTGTGACTCCCGGCTCTGTCCTCTTCCTCTCCTGTATTCTGAACCCTTCGTAGTCCAGCCTAACCCGACATGTATGTTTCTTCCCGTCGTCTTCATTCATATCCACTGAAGCCAAGTCCCGTTTCCACGTCTTCTTTGCCACCCTACTAAAGCATTCCAGTGGCTGTTGACTCCCTATAACTCTCCTTTTTGAGACGCATCACACAAAGGACACACAACGTAAGGAAGCCTCGGATATACAGCTCGGTTATGTGCTGTGTGCGAGATCTTTATAGACTGGGAATGCGCTATCTCCTTCCATCCATCAATCAAAGACTCCTAGGAAGAAATAAGAAACAACGCTGCGAGGCTAAAACGCTATAAAAAGGTCTAACTAACCTGTAAGATTAGGAATCCTAATTCTAGCTTGGGTAAAAACGTACCTGCAGTTTTCTGAAGGCGATGCGCATGTCAAAGCCTAAGCTACCGTCACCAAGGGTGTTTCGCAATCTATCTATCTTCGAAACATTTGACTGACTTATACTTAATCTGTCACTTATGTGTTATTTTACCTTTATCGTAACTCTGACGATTTTCATAATTTCTAATAATGTACTTCAGTGTATCACACTTCTATTCACTAACGGAGGTCGCTCATCTGGTTGCCTCTGATATTGCAACCTCATTACCAAACACCCAGACGCTTACAGCGAAAGAAAATGACATCAATTGTCGCCCAAAGTCCTGGTACACAGATTATCACCAGCACCGCAAAACAACCTGCAATTATAGATTCAGGTCAGAAGAGGGATGTATAAACAGGCAATAAAAACCACTAAAATGTACTTTTCTTTCGGATTCGAACCTCCTACTAAGAGGGAGCACCTTATCTCCAATCTGAGAGTTGAAGATTTACTCAATTCTAATGTTCCCTTCACATTGCTGCAGCACATATGGAAAGAATGTACTCATTATCTGACACTAAAAGCATTAAACTCGATTAAGTGACTATCGCAGTCTTAAAGGTTACATCCGATTATGAATATCGCATAAATGGTATATTGTGGCCCCATAATTCAATGAAACATCGTGAAGGTAGTATAGTAAGACCAGTACCAGTTTACAAGCTGTATATCCTACTTTTTTAGATACCACGTGAAAAGACATACAGGGTTACTGTACCAGCCAGGCAGAGACCATCACCTCACTCGAACGGAGGTTCATAACTTAGCTTGATATGACTCCCTTTAACACTGTATCACGACCGGTAATGTCAGCAGTGTTTCAGGGATACGGGAGTTATGTACTTGTCAGGGTGTTTGGGTATATCCCACACCATTCATAGCTTACTGAAATTTTCTGTACGGGAAGCAGAGTGAAATCAATCTCGAAAATGTAGTTTTGATATATATATATATATATATATATATATATATATATATATATATATATATATATATATATATATATATATATATATATATATATTTCTTAATCTATATCTATTATACTTTGTCGCTGTCTCTCGCGTTAGCGAGGTAGCGCAAGGAAACAGACGAAAGAATGGCCCAACCCACCCACATACACATGTGTATACATACACGTCCACACACGCACATATACATACCTATACATTTCATTACGTTGAAAGGTATAGATATGTATATGTGCGTGTGTGGGCGTTTATGTGTATACATGTGTATGTGGGTGGGCTGGGCAATTCTTTCGTCTGTTTCCTTGCGCTACCTCGCTACCGCGGGAGACAGCGACTAAGTATAATGAAAAGAAATATATATATATATAAGTCTCTGTGGTATAATGGTTTAGCCCTGTAACCTTCGAATCACAAGGTCTCGTGCTCAAGTCCTGAACACAGCACCACTCTCACACCCAACCCCCACCGTTTATCTTCGCATATGGAAATGCTCAATCAATGAGTCCTTGGTGTACAATGGTATATACATATATAAGTAAATAACGCGAGAGACAGAGACACACGATGGTTAACGTCGTGACCCACCAATCTAACAGGCCAAGGTTCAGGTGTCCCCGACAAGGCAGTTTGAACAGAGCTTCCCTGGTTATTCATCATCCCTTTTCGGTATGACGTTACGCTGCGGTGTGTATACAACGGTATGTTTATTCATAAGCATAAGACAAGGTACATACACGAGGCTAAGGGACGGGGGGCAACATGAGTACAACAAGCTCTCCCTCCTTAACACGTACCTAGTAATCACAAACAGAGGCCCGGGTCTGATGTGGGCGAGGAAGTGCTCATAATCAGTGCCTTACCGTAAAAGAAGAATGAATTCAGGGTGCTCAGCTAAGCAAGAAAACTGATGAGGTTAGATAGTTAATTAACTTGCAAATGAACGGCACACCTTCAGAAGACAGCAGAACAAATTTGGCGGGGAAGTATGTGTGGTAGAGCCCGTTAAGGCCAACCTGAATAATTCCAGAGAAATAATTATCTCATTATTAAAAGGAAGCTTGCAGACAGACACGTAACTGCCTTTCTTTTTGCACCGTATTCTTTACCAATCTGTTAATGACACAGAGAGTGTAGGTTACTTAATATTCCTGACGAGATCATGGAAAGTTCTGTCACATAAGGGTTGCTTTCACGTTCGTTGTCGATTCTTGTTAATACCAAGAATAAAAAAGGAAAAGCATTTCAGTCCAGAGCTACTTACGATTTCAGCCACTTTCATTCACTATCTCCCTTTGTCATGCTCCCTAGTCTTCTGTTTTTCCCTTGCTCCCTAGTTCTCTGTTTTTTCGCTTGCTACTAAGAATTCTATTGTTCTCTTCCCCACCATCTTTCATAGTCTTCATTTATTTTCTCTTGCTACCAAGAATTCTATTGTTCTCTTCCCCACCATCTTTCATAGTCTTCATTCACTTTTTTACTGGTCACTATCCACCTGCCTCTTCGCACTGTACTTCTTCTTCATACTCCTCCCTCCAACAGCGCCTCCGTTCCATCAATAATGATGTACAGACTAGAGTGACGGCGATCCTCCTCAGCTGTTAGTAAACGATACTTTAAGGCAGACTTTGTTCTTTTTATGGCATCCTCCGTTCCCTCAATAAGAGCCTCTATTCTCTTTATGGCAGCTTTTGTTCTCTTTATGACAACCTCCGTTCTCTTTGTAACAGCCTCAGTTCTCTTTAAGGCAGCCTTTGTTCTCTATATAACAGCCTCTGTTCTCTTTAAGGCAGCCTTTGTTCTCTTTATGACAGCCTCTGTTCTCTTTATAAGAGTTTCTGTTCTCTTTATGGCAGCCATTTTCCCTTTTAAGGGAATCTCACTTCTCATAGAAGCCTCTGTATTCTTTATAGCAGCTTCTCTACCCTTTATGGCAGCCTTAACTCTCCATATGACAGCCTCTTTTCTTCACTATGTCTTTACAACGTTCGATCGGTGATAGCGTATGTTCTCTGATATATCGTATTCAGTCCCGTAGAGTGATTTGCAGTGGACTAGAATTAACGACCATTAACCATTCAAGGTTTCGAAAAAGAATTCAAAGGAAAATAGTGTATGTGAAGGGTGGACTGAAGTTTGATGCACTGACTTAAGGTTCAGTTTACCCAAATTAAGAATTTCCACTTAACGCATAGGATGGATTTAGGCAAAATGCCCAATAATTGTTGACAGTTATAATAATATCCAACGATACACTTGTCAAGAGTCGTACCAATCGGATGTGGAACAAGTGAATAGAACAAGTAACGGCTGGGAAGGAAAATAAAAGAAGAATCTCAAGAGAAACAAAAGCTTTCTCAGTTTGGAATGTGTACATGTGTGTAAGGGAGCAAGTGAGTAGTTAGACGTGAAAATATAAAGTGACAGTGTGAGGGTGCATTGATGTTGAACAAGACCGTCCTGCAACAATATATCACAAAAGGTGATTTGCCGTGTTGGGCTTCCTGCTGTGAACTCTCTGCTCTTTGTAACTCTTCTGCAGGAGGGAAGAGAGGCCTTAGCTCCCGTGTTCTGTCGTGATAATCCCTCCATTCCTCTCACCTCATCTGTCATGCCTCCCTCACAAGCCTTGTCTATCGCAACCCCACAAAGAATGCAAACTCAAGAGGAGCCAGATAGGCTTCATTATTTGAAATTTTTCTTCGTCTTTGTTTGCATATCATCGTTCATATCATACTGAGACCTTGATATATGGTGATGCATTTGCTCAGTCATTTTCATCGATCTCAGCGTCAAGCTGTATCCTCAGCAACTATGAGGAACCAGAGCACAACACAACAATCCACTCACCATACTATTGACTGAAGTAGCTTTTTCTTCCCAGCACAATTATCTGATGAGGAGCTAAGGTATAGTTCGATAAAGAGGGAGACGTAGGATAGTGGGATAAAAAGGAGCAAAGGATCATGACGATCGGGTCAGACTGTCAGTCCTTTGTAGATCGTCCACCAGGGAGGCGGAATTTCTACCACTCCGATATATACATGTACGTTGAGCTTGTGGTCATGTATCGATGACCTGTACTGCGTTTTTTTCTCTCGTGTTTTGTAACAGTACACCACAATGAGTCAACTTCTGCTAAACAACAAATAATTGCACGGACGGACTGGATGATAGAAGAACTCAAGTGACTCGTCAAAATTCTTCGTTTGATGTTCTCTGATGATGTCGTATACATTGCTCCACATCTTCTTGTGGCATCATCCAAACGATCGATGCATTTTCCAGTCTTCCAATCGACAGATACATTTCTTCGGGCAGATTTAGAAGTCCTTCACCCATTTCTAACTGAGTATGGGAAGCTAACAGAAACCATGGATCTAAGGTGTGTGTGGACTGAAGGCAAGACAAGAAGTTGAAGTAATGTCATATAGATGTTAAGAGGTGGGACCAAAAGCCGTGGTTTGTACTGATGATGAAAAGTGGTGACGCCAAGATATAACAGTAGACGACCATGTTAAGTTCGTAGGTTCGGGGGAGAGATAGTGAAATTTGGAAGTGGTATCGGAGGTCAAGTGAGAGTTTCATTTCAGGAAATGATTTGAGGGGAGTAACGCGTAGGCATGTCAGCCAAATGAGTTATAACCGGTGTCGTTGGCGGATGCCACTTGCCTTCTTCACCCTACGGTGCTGCCATGTCCAGCCTCGCCATACAAGCGGTCGTCATCCCACAACGACATTACACTGTAGCCATGGAAGGATACGACGTTTGGATTCTGCATGTCGCTGGCATCGGAAATTACACGAGAGGATAGCGTACATAAACTTTCGCAGCGAATCACATTACACGAAAGCGCCGTTGTTACCCTGGCCACTCTGAAGTACTGTGAGGTTGTTTGGAAATAGGGCTGGTAAAGAACTACAGTACTTGATGGAGAATTTCAGAGCTCCGAGTGAACAAATATACCTCTGTGGTGTGGTGGTTATCATTCCCTGAGCGTGACGTATTCACAGGCCGCCCAGAGTCGAGCACATAGGTTCGAATCCTGGTTACGGCAATCAGTCCACAGTCAATCTAGCTGTTCATCCATGAATATACATCCTTGTTTCCCCTACAAACATTCGATTCTCAAACGAACAGGCACCTGCTATTCGTTGGGGGGATACCAGGAGCTCCCTACGATCTTTCCTTACGTACAGTCAATCACATCACACACCACCTCCCTTCTTTCCTCACCTACACTCAATCACATAACACACCACCACTGACCGCAGACAACTCTTACTGAAACTCAGTAAGATGTATATCGAGTACAGAGCCATATTAATGTTAACATTTCGTTGTCTACACTCACGCATCATTCACATACTCTTATTCATCATCGTAGTGTAAGTTATGCGGATAATATTGCATAATATTCTCATTTTGGCTCCGTAAGGTAACATATAGGTAGATTACAATATCGTTGCCACATCCTATGTTGCGCCAGACTCTCTACCCTGGCCTAAAGGCTGACGAGCAGAGGAACTGCGACATGCAAGACTAAACGTAGCTCAAAACAACTTCATTTGCCATACATTATTCTAATTTTATACCATGGACACTCCCCTCGCCGCTAGAGAACTCGTTAATTCATCTCCGCTAACGCGACTTCTTTTTGCGCTAAGAAGTACTCCATAAAGGAACTGGACACAATGAGACACTTGTCTACAGGTTCCTGCACTAATATGCATGTTTATGGATCAGATTTTTATGTTTTTGTGTGTTTTCTGCAGCTCTATGAATGCCGAAGATTATCTTGTTCTGATCTTATGTGTGTCCGTTTTTATGGTAGCCGAGACGGCACGGGCAACTGAAGCCAGGTACCCATTTTGTCGACCAATCCTGAAGGGAAGGATGAACAGATGGGCTGACTGCGAACCGACAGCCGCGACCAGGGTTCGAGCCTTTGCGGGTTCGACGCCGGGCGGCCCATAAATGTGTCACAGTCAACACCATGGCTGTCCATCATTCGTTTTAATCTTCCGTTTTTTCTTTAATCTTCCGTTAGTAAATAACGGTGAATAGGTCAATCAACCCAAGGAAGTGACCATCCCGCAGCTCGTGGTCAGCCAGGTACCATGAACTTCCGGCGTAAAGAAAACTTCACTTTTTACAATGCTTGAGAGAAAAATAAAAGAAAAGTCATATTTAATCGTCCAAGCCAAGGGGCTAAGTTCTGTACCCAGGAGAACCAAATGTGAAATAATACTAACACGTTCCAATAGACGTATTCCATGCCCGGCCGTTGACATCAGTAAAAGACAGTGTGTATCACTGTACACGCCGACGTTCAAAATACAAAGCTATTAAGACTCAGAAGACAGGAGTGGGATATGTCGTCGTTGCTTGACTTAACTTCTCGGGAAATCATACTGATGTGCATCGCATCATTGCTTAGGTGTTGTTGATTAAGTTATCAACATGAGCCCCCCCCACCCCACACACACACACGCACACACCATCATCTAGTTAGGATCACATAAAGATTCGTATTTTGTCTCATAAATCGTCTCTGCTGACAGAAACGAGTGCCTAAGATGTAACTGGTGAAAGTTCTGTCGCACGTGAATATCTAAGGAGAAGAGAAAATAATGATAATGTTACTCGTGGAATGGTTTTATGGTACTAGATGTTTTAGATATCTGAAGGTCAACTTTATGATATAATGCCATTTTCGTATACTAAGCACTGTATGTCCCTCAATAAAAGAAGTAATATGTGAAATAATTACCCTATATGGTCCTAGAATAATGTTATACAGGAAGAACCGACCGCCCATCACCGACTCTTAAGTATGAATGAGGATGTATGGAGTTGCATCTCTGGACGGTGTTGTTGAATGTAAGCGCGCGTTCAAAGGCAGTCGTACGCTCGTATGTTGTTGATATCAAGGGGAAGTATTTACAAGCTTGACACGTCTCCAGGTAGCGGGATTGGTCGAGGAATTGCTACTCTGAGGATGCCATGACGATTGCCTCCTCTTTTTTTTTATAGATATATATATATCATCCTATTCGCTATGACTCTCGCGCTCCGCATCCCAACTCGTCCCAAACACACCACATCCGCCCGCCTCCATCTCGTCTCACACATTCAGCAAGTCCCTGAAAATGCTCACTCCATCTCGTTTCTAAGTTATCTCTGCTTGACATCACTTCCTCATCCACTCCCCTCACTGCCGCCCACATCTGTCTACTTGTTTATCTAGCATTATTCATAGTATGTGTGATTACTATTCGTGTGTTACAAGGAGAGTTTTACATCTGTGTTGCCCCGTTTCTTAACCTTGCAAGTGTATTTCTATAACAAGTGTTACTCTTTTGTATGTATATACACATACACACTACCCACTCTAGGGTGGCGTGTGTGTGTGTGTGTCTGAGATTACAGGTACATTATTTGCTGTTAGGGGGTATATATATATATATATATATATATATATATATATATATATATATATATATATATATATATATATATATATATATATATATTCCTTTTCTTTTACTCCTTGGGCCTCATTCTTGAGATTTCTTTTACCTCGAATATAGTCAGACTGGATCAAGAAAGATTTGACTAAAATGTACTGAAAAGCCATAGAAAAGTATGAAATCGTCAAAATGGAGAGAAAAAAAGATACATGCATCGCTTGGAAAATAGCTTAAATATGGAGATCACAACATAAAGCTCTCTCTAAAAATCGGCGAAAACCCACATAGACACAGCTATAGGGGTATGGTTAATACAAACGGTGAACGCAAGGACGATTATCTATTCAAACATTAGGTAAAAATGAGTCGAGATAAGATCATCTCAGAGAGACACAACGTAAGCAACGATGGCTATTGGTATGCAGCCACCACACACTCCCTTTAACACTCCTCTCCCGGCGTGACGTGCGAGTGACTACGGCCTTCAACATACCTGTCACCAGTGCACATAGAACTTCCTGTGTTATCACTAAGGAAAGGTACGAGATGAAGTAAAGACATATACACTGAGCAGACTGTATGGCATTTCCTATATTAGCATTTAGAATTATCATTTGTACATAATCACAGCAAAGTTCCTTAAACAAACCCACTTATACCATTTTTTTTACCGTAATGAAACGCCAGAGAGTGAGAAGAAAACAAGACCTCTAATCTTCCAAATTATACAAAAAAAAAAAAGGCATCAACATGGGAGACACGTCTAAGAATATTAAACGTGAGGCTCTACAAAGACCATTACAGTAACCATATGTGTGGCCTATGATAGCAGAGAAGACGACAGACACAGATCAAAATAGAAATAAGGAACCTGTACTGAAAGGCTCTCTATTATCCATTAGGTTAAGGGACTTCAAGGCTCTTCGGTGGAAGCGCTCATAGAACTGCCATAAATCTAGAAGAACAGAAATAAGAAGAAACTGGTTATTACACTCTCCCGATGTCTGACAGTTAATAGGTACGCCTAGGTCAGAATGACCCTATAGAAAATGCTCGCAGGTTTCTTGTGAGATGCTTCGTGTAGATCTTGCCGGGATGATTTCTGCCGGTGATTCTACCTAAAGATCTTTGTGCGAGTTTTATGGCATCCTGGATGTAGATTTAATTGGCCACCATTTCATCCCACTATTCATGCGGCTCCGTATAACGAAAATTTAAGCGTTTCCTTTGTCGCCATAAGGGTATGTTAACTACATCGTAAAGGAAGAAATGGTCACCAGTCTCACTAATGAGTCAGTGACTGAGGGGAAGCCAGGGCTTAAACGGTCGTCCTACCAAGAGACAGACTAAGAGAGTTCTTTCCTCGTTGATGTCCCCAGCGAGGAACTGAGGTTCCATCCCTGCAGGTCACCCGAGATGTACCCAATCTCCTGTTATCTCTCATCAGTGTATGAGAGAGTCATGTTGATAGCCAGGCAGGAGGTACGTAGGTAAGGCAGAGAGACAGTTAATATGGCACTAGCTCGAGGACACACTGAAGCAGAGGAATGTGTAACAAAGAAATGCAGTCAATGAGACAGACGCTCATCAGAGACAAACACGTAGTTGTGGAGACACAAGGATGAAGGGAGGAAACAAAGAGGAAACAAAGGAGGGAGGGGCTGAAAGGAAGAGGAAGAGTGATAAAGATAAAAACAGGTGAATACATTATATCGTATCCGTTTCTTATCATGATTTACCGACTTGATCTTCATCATCCAGGACAGAGAGATGATGAATGTTCAGCGCTGTTCACACTGCACATACGTCTACAGTACAGGTACTGCTACGTTGCTATGATCATTACTAGAACTATTATAATTGCTAGAATCAAAATCATCAGTATTCTCATCAACACTTACGTTCATACTATAATCATTAAGAGAGATAATACTAAAGATATTTTCTTACTGACCCCAAGTATCCGTTTTTATAAGATACTCACTGGGGAGGTGTGAGGTATCTCCGAGTATGAGCAATACAGAACGGGAGGGTATAGGATGGCCAAATCTGGGCCAAGGGTGCGGGTTCTCAAGCCAAGCCGGAAGGGCGGCTCCCGCCACCTGTGGCGAGCGTTAGGAGGGAGGCAGGAGAGGAGGTGGACAGCACGGAAAATGGGCCAGTCTCGAGGGATTATCAGGGAGTGTCGTACCTTCCAGACCTTTGTGACACGTCGTTCCCTATGCAGCGGCTTTGATGAATTTGGCACTTAATGAATCAACAACCTTCTGACCCGTTACTTCTCACTTGTCACCTGCACGACTGTTGATCTGAACGTTCAGCCTCGCAGCGGATGCACCAGCAATAGCTGAGGCGTCGTCCGCGAACGTTCCGTCATCCATCGTTTGGTTTCGTCCGAGGAACGTAATGTAATGAAGCTGATGAACGAAGATGACCGAGAAGACTAGGAGAGGAAGCAGGTCCCGCAGATGTTATCGCAATTGAGGAAGTGGAAGTGGGAGGAGGAGACAGCTTAGTTAAAGAGACCGATGGAGGCTGCTGCTGCTGCTTATCCTTCGGCTTGCCTCAAGTCCAAGATACCTCTCGTGTCTCCTGCTCAACTATGATTGCTTTTGAGCTTCACCTACGTACCCTGTGCTATTCTTCATTTGCCTCGCGTGTTTTGCGTGTCAGTGTTTCCTCCGTGTATTTTCTTCTGTGCCTTGCCTTCACGTGTCTCACCTGTACAATGACCCTAATGAATATATCCCCACCCATGTATAACTCTTCTGTCATCGATGACGCGTCAGTCTTCAAATGCCTCTGCGTATGACTCACCTGTGTCACTACTGCTACGTCATTCTTCCCGTGTCTCATCTGTGTAATGCCTTCGTGCCTTAACCATCCTCTGACCCTGTGATATGATTCATCACCTGTATCTCTTGTCTCTTACTTCTGGTGGTGTATTGATTACCACACTTACATACGGGATCGAATCTGGAAACTGAACTTATTGGAATTTTCATATTAAGAATATTGCTTTCTCAGATATGAGAGTGCAATATTGTTTGAAACCTCTACAGAGGTATTCAGATACACGTAACCATTTTTGTTCTTAAGGATGAGATACATTAAGTCAGAGAATCTGTAACACAGACATATGCATTGCCGGGGATCTGAATAATGGTCGAGAATGGGGATGCTTCACCACCTGAAAAGGCAAAACGAGGCATCGCTAAACAACAACACGTGCATAAGAAAACATAATGGAAAACGATAGAAAAGAGATACAAACTCCAAAAATGCTAAATGAAAAGACAACAGCTGTCACATCAGTAGAAGAGGAAGAGCAGCAGTGGAGACGGGTTCACAAAGCACCAGTACCGGTAGGAGTGAGCAGCAGCTATATGCCAGTAAAGGTACGACTGTGACAACCTCAGCATTATAGGAGAGAGGAACAACGACACTCGAGCACCTAGATCAAAGCGTTTCAGGTATAGCCAGAAACAGAGAGGACAACAGTAACCATAGCAGTACTGAGAACGAAGAGCAACATACATTCTGTCCGCCCAACTCAACCTTTCTTATAATTATGCTATCACCATTCTGACCTAGTATCTTCCGCTTATACACATTTTCGAATAACCAACTCTTATTTCACGATCTACACATGAACCTAAAACAACTAACACCGGGGTATAGCCAGCAATGCGAATGGCCAATGACTGGCAATTGCAAGAACAAAATCAGGAAAGAAGTAAGAGCAAAAAATTTCAGCAGAACAGGAAAGACATCAAGACCCATGAGGGTAGAGGAGGGACTGCAACGACCACAGCAGCGGGAATGGCTAACAACAGTGTTAATCATAAGGTTTGCGACACGACGGCAACATGTAGAGAGAGACATGAGGTATGTGGCGTCACACACGGTCAGACGGGAGAAGCTCATATGATCACTTTTCTTCCTTGTTACGCAATACTCATGCAATTCGTTCGTTGACCTTTGTTAAGTCTTTGAACATTTCTCTTTAAGGCTGATGAGACGACACGGGCAAATGAATGCCCTAATTAAGGCCACCTCTGTAACACACACACACACACACACACACACACACACACACACACACACACACACACACAAACACACACACACACAGATATATAGAGACTGAGTGTAAACGAATATGGCCTTTTTTAGTCTGTTCCTGGCGCTACCTCGCTGGTGGTGGTGGTGAGGTAGAGTGGGTGGGTGGGGTAGGGTGGTTGAGAGGCTGAAATTCTATTTCGTGTGTGGAGGGGTGGCGACAGGAGTGGATGAAGGCAGCAAGTATAGATCTGTACATGTGTACATATGTATATGTACAGCTGGATAGACTGTGGAAAGACTGTCGCAACCAGGATTCGAACTCAAGGCAGTCCTTAAGAACACTAATCGATAAGCCACGGAGCTCCTTAGGATTCTACACACTCTTCTGCTGATAAGTCCAACGAAATCCATAATGTTGCCTCAGAGTCAGATAAACGCCCGCTCGGCCGAATGTGGCGGTAACGTGCAGCCAGGCCAGTGTGTCTGGGTCGGCTTTCCAGCACAGGGAAGGGCGGGGTTGTGACGAAGACTTGGTCGGGAGCAGCCTCCGCTCCGCCCCTGCCAACAATGCCAGTGGAATGGGTTACATCCTTAACCTATCTGCTCAAGCTACAGGTCCTTTTGCTGTTTTTCCTCTCTCGTCTTTTCCTTCCACTGTGAGGCGAAGAGTCTTCAAATCTTCACTCAAAATAGAGGTAGCACAAGAGTCATGACCTTATATCCGGTCTGTACTAGATGCACAGTATCACCCGGCTTAGAACACGGTTTAAAGTGAAATGGTGTTATGATGTGCACTGCAGGAGTCAAGGTATCATGGCCAGAAAAACTTTGACTCCTATACATCCTTAGAATACCATCCTTGTTGTCCACATACAACTTCAGTGGACTATATAGGTATGTTACTGTTATATCGTTCTGGTCAGACATGGTATCACTTTAGTTTGTAAGATTATGCAACCGAGTACATTACCCGGCGAGCTAACATGTCACCAGTTCATTATCATTCAAGATATTAAAAGTCTTCAAGATTATGATCTGGACCATATTATGGTAGACGTAGAGGGTCTACAACCCTGGGTCAATATCAAGGACATCTTTAGATTCACAGTCCTACATGGACAAGATTCAGTTTGATTAGAATGAAATGGCCACGAACGCCTGCCAAAAACGGTTGGGTTTATGCAATCTGCATATAAACAGTCACTAAGTCAAGGCTTAACATTTCACGCCCTTCAAAACTACACGCTATGCATTTGAATAACAACAAAGAACCGCCTACAACGAAGAGCATTCAGCATTTCCTCCAAGCTCTCAGAACAAAGCCTCATTGGAAATAATGCATACGAGTGAAACAAATGTCAAAACTGTAGGGACCTTTCCCTCGGCATGGCCATGCGATCTAAGATCAGAAAGACTGTCTTGAAAATAAAATATGAACAGATGCAATCGATCAAAGCACACCCAAACCATCTGTAGTCCTAAAAAAAAATCCCAGTAGGAACACCCACACACCACCAGCTCACCTTGACACCTTCTGACAAAAGAAAATTTGATTATCCATCATCGTGGATTAAGCCATGATAAGACAAACCCATGGTAGCAACTGAGATGTGTTGAGCCACTTATTAATTCAGAACAACCTCCCGGAACATGTAGTTAACTCTGACGTAGACAGTGTGTTGGTGGAGATAACACACACACACCTTAAACTCTCTGCTGGAGGAGCTGGTTAAGATAACCTCCCCCAGATGGGTCAGGGATGCCATCCATCCTCCGGTCCCCCACGGCGTAAACCACATTGACAGGACCCTTCCCCAAGGCAGCTTACCCTCTAAGGCTCGGAATGAGAAGCAGCATCATTAGTGATTTGAATTCTATAGATGACAAGTGCGATTACATGAAGCCCGAAAATGCTAAGTAAACACATCCAAATACTCTAACCATTAATGGTTATGATAACATTGACAACCCCCAAACTGAAACCGTCCATCAAAGAAACAGCAACAGAGACAAAAAAAAGAATGAAGGCAATCGAGGACACCAAAAACGTCATAAACACTAAGATGATGCAACACACAGTACAGTACTGGATATGGAAACTGAATATCACCTTCATCAATTGCCACGGTCGAACCCTAGACACTCCAGGTGTCATCATTGTATCAACCACCAGATTCACTCAGGGATAGTTACTGTCGTTATGAAAGGCATACAAAATTAAGTAATGAAATTCAGTGCTTGAACACCCTTCTCACAACACTAATAACTTAACTTGGGGCCTGTCATCCTGGATCTCCAACTGTATCCCTCTACGTCATGGGAAGCTTATGATGATTAATTCCTTCAACACATAACAATACATGAACCATCCTATATATACTGCCAAACATTAGAACTTGGACACTCTAGAGCAAAACTCAGGAAGCGAAGCAAAGAAAAATAAAATGAGAGGATGTTATGACAAACAAAACCTGGAGCCAAAGTTTCCAATGTACGTATGTCACTTGATCCTCATACCCTCTTGTATATCACATCCATACCAAACTGGATAGACCCACCGGTACTGACCATATACCTATGATGTTCACCACAGCAAAATCCCCAGCACAGAGATGGATGGGAAGAACAGCGATAAACGGATAAGCCAATAGTAGTCTCCATCACCTCATATAAACACATTCTTACCCACCTCCTACCCAGGATATGGACCTCCAGAAGCAAACTCCCTCCACAAACCAACTTGTGTGATAAGACGCTACCAATCTTGACAGCTACGCGAGAGGCTGGAAAGTGACGCCTACTGGCAGAGTAGAAGAGAAAAATTGTATCAGAAACGATATAAAACTCTCTGCCACACGCAATGATCGCGAGGTTTGAAAACGCAAAGACATCTTATGGTAAACGTTATGATACTTCTGTCTTCAATTCTTCTACTTTTCTCATTCATATCACCTCCAAACTGCGTATGCTTATTCTGCAGAGAATACAGAATAGAGATCTGAGAATTGTAACAAATGAAAAAAGTCTGTGCACTGAAGATACTAGAGTTTGACATCTACAACCGATTGCCTTCAACAATATCTGTTTTTATACATGCCCTTTCCCTGCCCAATTACTTTATCTCGCCCTATTGGCCACTCAGTTAAAGGAAAAAATAAAGCAATGAGGTGCGAGGCTTTACTGATACCAATTGGTTCCCGAAACACTAAAGATTAAGTCATATGTATTCAGCCATCGACTCTTTGGAGCTAAAGGGGCGAGGTTGTGGACGGGAAAGTTATACGAGTGCAGTTATGGGCTATATCACTGTGTTCATTAGAGCACGATTCATGCACTGTAAGAGACCTTTGCTGATGTATGCATAACTACAGGACTCTGACATCTTCAACAATCTAATAAACGGTCGGAGTCATCATGAAAGAATTTCCGTTTTTATATAATTTAGACAAACACGACCACTCCACTTTTTCCGAGTCCTCTCTTTTCTTATGCCACTATATCTTCTGGAACCCCATCTACCTCACGTATGATTACCTCCTCTTCATTTCTAATTTTCTCCTTCGTCTTGTCTCTTACGACTGCGAGCTCATTCATGCATCTCTCCCAGTCCACCTGATCTACCTCCTGCATATACTTCTTTCCTTCTCTGTTTCTCTCGTAAGAGAAAAAATCTGGTGATGTTCTGTGTTTTAAGAAACTTTTGGGGTCTCGGACAGTACCTAACCCAATAAGATCGTATCGATTTTATACCTTACTCTGTCCAGACAAAGACATTTGTCTCACACCATCGAAACACAAGACATATTCATTTTCCCGACTGTGTGCCTACGAAAGGCACCGGGCGGTGGTGAGTTGACATAGGAGGCTGGGGAACATACAGGGATGTTGCTGCCATTGTTGCTAAACTTGTGCTGCGAGATTAATCCATGGAATATACAAGACAGACAACATACAATGACATGTGAAGGATTAACATTTAAACTTGGAATGGCATCATAATTTTGTGATCTCATGAATATCTTTCTAAATCATATTCTCTTGCAAATATATATGTCAAATTTGTTTCTGTAATTATGCTCACCTTGACATCAGATGGAAGGATGATTATGTCGAGAAGCAGAGAAGTCACAAGCTTTTCCATTTACTATGTATAGTCATGACAATGATCTTATGTAAACAATGTATCTTATCAGAGTATGTTTCTCCTTGTCAGATTACTCAAGCGGACAGCAGGATCAAGGTATGGAAATTCTATGTTGTGTTATCACTAATTTGGGGCAGTGGAACTGCCAATTGTTGGCTAACTAACACTAAACGAGATGGTTACAGAGAATGAGAGAGAGAGAGAGGAAGAAAGTAAGAAGAGAATGAGATAAAGGAAATACTGAGATCAAGGCTGGGAAATCCTATACTGTGATAACACTAATTTGGGACAGTGGAGCATTATGGTCTGGTAATGGTAAACTAACACTAAATGAGATGGTAACGAAGAAAGAGAAGGAGAAAGAGATAAAAGAGGATGAGAGAAAGAGAGAATTAGATAAAGAAAGTGGAGAGAGAGAGAGAGAGAGAGAGAGAGAGAGAGAGAGAGAGAGAGAGAGAGAGAGAGAGAGAGAGAGAGAGAGAGAGAGAGTTGAGTGACCCAAAGCACAAGGAGTAACACTGACACTCCTGTTTCCACTGAAATGCTCAGTCAAAACTTTCAGACTAAAAAGTCCTCTTGTTATCATATTTTTGTCATCAGGTCTTCAGGGATGAAAATGGTTCTCATCCTTGGCTATGTACTGCCCTTTGTTTGAATATTCCGGGAATCTGATCAAACTGTGTGAGTGTCTGGGAGGCTGTCGGTGACGTCCTGATCAGAAATGCTTGAAGACGCCAGAAAACTGTGGCTGTAGATCTTAAGGTGTTTGACACACACACACACACACACACACACACGGGCCTCCATGGTGTAATGATCAGCTTTAATGACCATTAATCAGCACGGCTTGCCCACGGTCGGGCCCGCATGGTTTACAGTCCTGAGGGTTGTTGAAGTCGGCCCACACCCAACCTAGGTGTTCGTCATTTCCGAAAATGGTCGATAAACGGATACCTGCATCTGTCTTAGGCTGGTGTGTTTGTGTGTGTGTGTGTGTGTGTGTGTGTGTGTGTGTGTGTGTGTGTGTGTGTGTGCACATAGGAGTAAAGACAAGCTTAAGAAACAGTGCAACAAGAATATAAAACTCGGTCCTTGTAACACAAATAGTATTCATAACTCCCCAGTCCCAATCCTAAGCCAGGTACTCAGTCATTGACCAGCCTCGGGAGACGGATGAACAAATGTAGTAACTGTGAGCTGTCTACCGCACCAGGAATTCAAACCCGGGCGGGCCAGTGCGTGAATTACAGTTAGCGTGTGTGTGTGTGTGTGTGTGTGTGTGTGTGTGTGTGTGTGGTGTGTGTGTGTGTGTGTGTGTGTGTGTGTGTGTGTAATGGAAGGAAGTGCTGGGAGATGGGTCACTAGTACACCTTCACAAACCAGGTGTTGTGTGCCTATGAGGGATAGCGGGTAGGGTCGGTGCTGGGAGGCTGCTCAGTGTTACAGAGACTTATATAAGCTCGGGTGATTGTTCATACCTCGTCTTCCTGATGCTGCTGCTGGTGTTGTTACTGCGAATCCTTCTGTCTGATCGACCCCCTCCTCATCCTGTTCCATATCGCCGATCCACCTCCTCTAATTCAATCACCTCCACTTCTACGAAAACAGGGAGGGAATATGGTGGTGGAAGAACTGCTGCTGTAACCCATACGAACTGCATAGATACGTCTAAGTTGGACATATAGAACGGTACGGGGATTCAAGATCATTTAAAGACCGAACTATACATCACATCACTTAATGATCCACCATCTATGCACGCTGTCTGCCGTCAGCTCAATCTTGCATATAAGGCGCAGCCTTACCATAATTATGCATGGGATCTTGGGGTCCAGTCCAATGAAGCAATTAAGATAAGAGGGAAATAAATGAGGTATCAAAAAGAAGCCAGCGATACAACCTTCTGGCACTAAGGCTCTCCAGAGTCAACGACACCGAGGTGATGCTGTCGGAGCCACTACACTTCGCTATACCATCACGACATCCTTCCCTGCCTCACCATTTGCATTTGAGAATGTGCCGATCGCACATCACGTTCATTGTTGAAGGCTGTGATTCGGATTAGCTAACGGGACTACCCGAAGGTGTAAGTGAAGCAGGTGACTGGACGACTTGTCAAGGTAACGCCATAAGCGGAAACTTGCCGGATCACAGGCGGGGGAGTGAATGATGCAGTGTTATGTCCGTGTGTTTACTGGTGGAGGTATGTCTGTGGGTGTCTGTGTGCCATTTACGTGTCACTGGGAGAGACTTTTACGCTCTTCTTGCCACATCTTTTAACTTTGTACTTTTTATGTCTTAACATTACAAATGAACACAAATAGACACACACCAGCATACGCATGGTGCCCATTCATTGAGAGGATGAAGAATTGGGTCAGCTGTGAGCCGGCTGCCCCGTCCAGAACTCGCACCTGAGTCAGCTGTGTTGGTGTGTCGCAACGCTGACTCTTCGTCTGTGAATGTGTGTGTGTGTGTGTGTGTGTGTGTGTGTGTGTGTGTGTGTGTGTGTGTGTGTGTGTATTCAGTCAGTGTTAGGACGTCTTCGTGTACACTCTACGGGCAGCCGTCAGCACAGAGTGCCAGTGATCAGTGAGGGGCGTCTGTGTATGTACTGTACAGGGAGATGTCAGCAGAGAACGCTGCTGCAATGGCCAAATCATTGAGAGGCTCTGCGAAAAGATACGTTCCCAGCCATTCTGACGAACGATAGCTGCATTAGCCTCTCCACGTCGACCACACAGCAAGCTTAGTCATCCTACTAACGACTCTGCCCGTCACAGTCATGCTCCTGACCTCGCTGACACCGCTATTCTGAACACCTGCGTGTCAGCCACTCTATACATGGACAATGTCGCACGCAGGCTCTTACCATCCGCGGGCACGTTCCTTACCGTGCTGACGCCAGGACCTCTCTGTAAACTCACGCATCACCCTGTTTGCACCAGGACCTTCTCCAATACCTCGCCCCCAGCATCTATACATGTCCAAACAATACCACTTGCAAAACGGCAGGATTAACGTCTTTAGTCACGTCATTCATTTACTCCCTGGTAAGTCTTATGGTGCGGGAAGTTCACAGTACCCTAAGCTGTTCTCATCACATTGCCATTACTAAAATATAAATATATACCCAAATCTACTGGTAGAATTGCATCCGCATCCACAACTGACTTCAATTAGTGGCTGAGGCACGCCATGGCATTCAACAAAATTTCCAGGGGATGCAGAGTATATGTGACAAAGTAATAATGCTTAAAGTCCCATAAATGAAAAGAAACAGGAACCCTTAAAGTCATGAGCTTGTGTTTGTACGTTTTTATCCACACCATCCTGACCGTTATAAGCTCAGTGGGCAGACAGTAATTGTGAGTATGGACTTCGGTCTTCCTCTCTGTACCACTCGCTCTATATATATACCTCAAACCAATCGTGATCTCCAGTGTTTTATATTTTCTCTGGCAAGCTATACAATCAGGAATGTTTTTGATGATTTATGGGCAAAGGCGACATTCCTTCTCATGCTAATTTGCAATGTTTTATTCACTCTCACATATTCTTCTTATCATAAATCTTGATGTACAAAGATATAAAGCCTATATTTCTTATTCGTAGTATGGATTCACTATGACTTACGTCAACTTGAATGCCTCTAACGTCCTCCTCAAATCAAGTTCTCTCAATATTTTCTGTCAGTTTTCACCTTAGGTCTCATGATCTCCCTGCGCTCCCTCGATTATCGTTCTTCTTCCATACTTCCCTTCCTCCTCCAACTCGATCTCAGTCATCATCACGGCACCTCCTCGTTGCGCAGCCACCTTGTTGATGCCGACACGCGCGTTGCCAAGCGATTCATGGATTTTATCATCTCTTGCACCATACGTCCTCTATATACTCCCCTCGGAGTGTGGTTTCTTCTAATACAATCTTTTATTACTAACTCCTCCTCGTCAGGTGCAGGGTAACGTGACTCTCCGTTCCCCTTTGGGGCCAGTCGGACCCGAAGTCATGCCAAAAAGATTTCTCAAAAACATTACAATTTAAGCTCGTTCACACTAAGAGAGATAAACACAGTGTTTACTTAATAGCTTTAGTATAATTGTGTCGGTATGAATGATAATGAATAAAAAGGGAGACAGTAATAGTGATAAATGATTGCCATCGCTTGAGCCTTAATGTTAGTATATACAAGGATATTACATAGATCAGGAATGAAGAAGCTTTTTGGGTTTGAGAGCCGAAAAAAAAATCTTAGCCCTCCACTTGAAATCATTTTGATTTTCTTTGTACCGCATTTTAAAAACAAGGACAAAAGTATCAAGGACCAAATATGTTCATTTCCCAAGTCTATAGATAAAATGAGTAACTTGCAAATGTTTTAATACCAAATTTATTCATGTATTGAATAAGAAAAAGTTTGCCTTCATGATAACCGATACGTGTCAACCCATCTCCTCCGGCGTACCGTGGTGGAAATGCGTACAACAAACATGCCATCTCTGAATTGGACCTATACTGTTCTCGTAGCAGCAACGAAAATTCCACTGTCATTATGATTCGTTTCTGGCTTAAGTAGTCCTTTCCAATCGCAAAGTTGACGCTTTGGGAAAAGATAATTACTTCCTTCAATTTTCCCGCTAGGAATGTATTAGGCTTAATGGAGGAGACTCGACCCTATGTACAGCGAGCATAAAGTAGAGATGCAATACCTCGGCGATGATTGGTTTAAATAGACGATGCCTCCCTTCTCAACATCCCAGTTAACGGAATGGTGCTTTGGTTACATGGGATGTCTAACGACTTGGCTTTTGGATCATTCAAACTGTCTGAAAAATGGAAGAGAGAGAGAGAGAGAGAGAGAGAGAGAGAGAGAGAGAGAGAGAGAGAGAGAGAAAAAACAAATCCTCCTTCCCTCCCTCCTCTTTTCCTCAAACATCCTACGACTCATAGAGATATGAGGGCTAATAACTGTTCATCACATGACTTTGAAGTGAGACCCACAGAAAATGTATACTTTTTAAGTTGTATGAAATCTAGGTCAACCATCCACAACTGCCTTGTAATATCAGGTTCATTCTATGATCAGGTTCCAGTGTTTCACAATCAGAATTTGATCTTACATACCCGTAGCTATGATCCCTTAACTTACGCAGATTAAACTCGTTGAGTTAATCTGTTAACGAAGAAAGAATTCACCAAGATGATCAATGAATACGTCACACAATAACAGCTGCAACGTAAGAGCAAAGTAGGATGTACTCCTATAAAGAAATAGATACAAAAGAAATTCTTCCCAAGGCGTTTTTACTTTTGCATCGTATACAGTCTCACCCCTCAGTCTTTGTCTTATAACAGAGCGAGTTCAGTGACCTGTTAAATACTATCTTGCCTGCTTCTATATTCTCAGATGCTGCGTTTGTCTGATGACGTCCTCCTGATAAAGCAAGGGACCCCTGTAACTTTATTAGTGTATACATCTAGGTAGCAAGACAACTTGATGATGTCTACATCTAGGTAGCAAGACAACTTGATGATGTCTACATCTAGGTAACTGATGGTGTCTAAAACTTGGAAAGACTTTTTTTTTCTTTCTTTTTTTCCCGCCACACGTAACATTCCCTGGATACTACCTGCCGTACCGATCCGAGGACCACGAACCCACGATAACGGCACGCACATGTACGTGGACGCCTATGGAAAGGAACCCCAAAAGACTTCGACCCTTCGATGCGTCCTGTGTATCACGACTCGAAGTAATGACTTGTGAACGCGACTCGAGGGCACGACATATGGTTGAGACCGGTGAAGAAGACCTCTGATTACAAGCCTGCGAATCTTTTGCGACACGATCTATTAATTCGACCCGTATTATACGACTTGAAGATCACGAATCCACCGGTTTAATCACTAGCAATACGAGAGAGTTTAGTGCAGGGTCTTACTTTACAGTGAATTCAGTATCCTATATCGTGCAATCAAACGAACCTCCGGTTTTCAATTAGGGAAGCTAAACAGTAGTTCTTATTACATCAAACGTTAATTCACTTTCTAATGACCTCAGTGCTGATATATGTATGTATAAGATTTCCTTTTTTTTATGCCAGTTTCTGCTAATGGTCATTAATTTTCTAATTTCGCGGTTAATTGGTCTACGTATTTGTTTACTGATTAAAGGATCAAGCTGTGATGGATTATCTGTAATTGCTACCACTTATAGAGCATTAAAGCTACGGTTCAGCATGAAAGCTGGTAGCTGTACTCTGGAGACACGGAGGTAGGGGTCGGGGAAGGAGCCGTGAGAGAGACCCAGGGGAAAAGAAAGTTTTAGAAACTCAGGGAGTATGAAAGACGAGGAAGAATAACACTTAGAGGAACAAGAGACAAAGAAGATATTACGAAGTTAAGAGATAATAGAAGAGAAAAGGAGGATGAGACATGTAAGAGATAAACTAGCGTGATAGACAAGGGCGCGAGAAAGTATAAATTAAAGAGAACAAGAAATGCCTGAAAATCAGAGATCTGAGATTCGAATTTTTTAAATCAGAGATCTGAGATTCGAATTCTTTTTTTTTTTTAATCTAGGAAGGACGTGGCTGAGAGAGGGAAGTCTCTTATGTGGTTCGATACATGGTATGATTAATTGTACTATGCACAGCTGACCAGCTTTAGGAAGCTGGGCGAGAGAGATGCTGATTTTAAAAGCCTCTTGATAACTGATATAGAATTGCTTATGAATGCAAACCTCGAGAGTATAAACAGCAAAGACATTATATCTTAAGGGCTTCAAACATTGCCTTGTGAAGCCAAAGCTATTCAAATCCTCCAATGTTGACAAAAAAAAAATAGTAGAAGTTGTTAGCACACAGTCAAAGCAACTCGTCAATCTTCCTTGAAAGGATCATTGTCACTCAGGGGTTTACGCGTTTCCAGAGACTCCTCGTCTCCTCCCAGCCTATGCAGGACAGAAACGTCACAGCCTCTGTCGAAGCTTTTGTAAGAACTTATTATAAAGGATCTTAAAGCTTCGATCAAAACAGTAATCAAGTAAGCCTCTCTAGAATCCTGAAGATTATTAATC
This sequence comes from Panulirus ornatus, assembly GCF_036320965.1. Lineage (NCBI taxonomy): Eukaryota > Metazoa > Arthropoda > Malacostraca > Decapoda > Palinuridae > Panulirus > Panulirus ornatus. Next base: position 28,254,712 of record NC_092241.1, read on the forward strand.
TCAACTCATTAATGGTGACTTTTTTTTTTGATAAAAATACGAATCGTGAAACTTCGACATATTCGTAAAACATCGACAATACATTAGTAAATGAGTCAGGGTCTGGAGCAAATGCAGTGTTCCCCAGATCAAATCAGCGATGTAGTTACACTTTGAGCAGTTGCTGGGGTGAATGCACTGTCTTTGGTGGCTAGAAAGTGTTGAGGGGGGGACGTCTTCCAACACTCCTCTCCCCCTGCTAATACTTGTTGCTTGCTTCCATTAGCGGTCCTACTTATATTGGTCATTTGCATGGAGAACTTCTTCCCTTAAATGCTGTCTCTACTACGAAAATCGATTAAAAACCATTATGAACGTGTGCCTGAACGATAAGGCCATTACCTACAATATTGGTGGAAAAAGCCACAATTTCTATATCCTCTTCAGTCGGTTGTAACTTCCTCTTCCAACTGTCTATAACCTCAAGACGAATCCTGGCACCGTCGATACCAATCGACGAACGTTGTGGTAGTTGCATATCCAAGGACAGAAAAGTCATATTCATAAACTGATAACAGTGCATTTCAAAACGCTTCATTATGGACAAATTTCGTCTTTGAAGCCAAGCCTTGGAAAGGAAAATAGACATAAAAAAAGGGTTAGCAGGTGTGAGAGCAAGAGATCCGGTAGATAACGAGGGAGAAAATGAGAGACAGTTGTATGGTTATGTTAGAGAGGGATAGTAACCCTTCAGTATGGTTATAAAGAGACAGAGGACAAGGTCGGTAACCCCACCGTGGAGGGTGTCGGACTATTCCGAGCGCCGCTTCAAGACGGTAGTAGAGGACCTTGTCAGGTATCCATTAAGAATATCATTACTTGGCTGGTGACAAGTGATGAACGTGTTTATCACATCCATAACTTTGCTCACATCCTACTGCCTCAAGGAGCATTGACGTTTACCTGGGCTTATGGCCAAGTTAGTGCAATAAGAAATTCACCCTTGAGCGCTTGCATCAGTCGAATAACTTCCCTAATGAGGTAGACACACCAACAAATATTACTACACTATTATGATCTGTGTCCAGTGGTCTTACAACATACTGATGCGAACTCATTCACACTCAATTATGCCTATAAAGAGTCATACTCTCACAAGCGAACATGCTAACCTAACCACATTGGCTGGCCTCGTTTATCCAGACAAAGACTTTAGGGCTTAAAATCCTCTAACATAAATTCATATTACATTTATCACGTATAGAGTATTCGACCAACAACCAAGAAAGTGGGACACAACTCAGTTTTCACGAAAGGAAGTAGTGTATTTCTGAACTGCCAATTAATCTGACTAAATTGCTCTTTTCCTGGCAGCATAATCATTCCTTATGATAGAGATGGATGCTGCAATCATCTGGTTATGAGTGTTATATAACAGCAGTCTTGTGCCATTCATTTACGATCACGAAGACCAACGTTTGGATTTGAAACGAGACTTGTGCTCGAAGAAGAGTGTACTGTCGGAAACTTAAGTTTTAGGAAACGCCTTAAGTCTGACATTCCCGTCGAAACTGGTCGAGTATGTACCAAGAACTCTTCTCTTCGTGTCAAGACAATAGTTCATACATAGCTTCAATTAGCCATGTCCCAGAGCATTTATCTTCGGCTGTATATGCTGATCGTAATAAACGGAGCTTTGATTTTGGTCGACCCGTAATCAGTGAAGTGTTGGCCATAAAAGTTATATATGTATGAATTTATTACGGTCATCGCCATCAAACATTGAAATTAGCTCAGTTACTTTGTTTCATGTTCAGGATCTTATTCATTCCATCATGTTCATCGTCGTTAAACCCCTAAAAAAGATTAATTCTCAAGTCACTAATTCAGTGATATCATAACCGTTTTACATCTCTTGCACTGATCAAGAACTGCCAAACTTTTTGATATGTTATGCCATAAAAAGACAAGATACTCTGGCTTTATGTGCTGCTCAGGATGACGCAGCTCGGTCGTAAAGCTTCTCAACAAATGCCGAAGTTTATCTTCTCAGGTAGACCCAATATGTGTTTTGTGATATACTTGCAAAAAAAAAAAAAAATAGTAATCTAACATGGAACCACGTCGATAAAGTAATCTGCAAGTAGTTTTCAATGATATGGGAAAAAGCTAACAGTTTGTTGTTCCATAAAACTAATGATGAGTCACAAAGAAAACTGGCAATCCTGATATTAGACACTAATTACAGAAGGAAATGAACTCTTAACATGAGAGGCATCAGATGCTGAATACGATCAAGCTACCATATGGTGACTGTCGATACGTGAGACGCTTTGGCCTCTCAAGACAACGGAGTCAAGTTCATTCTTCCGAGGTGCTTGAGTCCCTCAACCATAACTGATGTGAACATCCCGGAGAGATGGTTTAAGGTTGCTGCACTGACGACGTCACTGGTGACCGAACTTGGCGTGAACATCCCGTAGAGTTGATACAAGTACGCTCAACCGTAACGTGCCATCTGAAACGGGTCTGAGTCTGTGAGAAGTAACGTGACCTTCTGCTGATGTCAAATATAATGAACAGCAACGTCTATACCGGATTTAAGGCATTAGTCTGAGGATTCTTACTAAATGGAAATGGAAGGATGAGTAATGCACAAATACACCTGAGGGTTGGTCGTGTGCAAGCCCGAGCCACTGGCGTCAGTGATGCGTATCTTAAAATCGCGTTCTCCTTTGTTTTCCTTCTCAGAAGCTTGGTTCTTTGTATCGTAGCTCTTGAATGGGTGGCCAAACTCACTAGGGGCTGATGTTTTGAGTCTGGTATAAAATATAAAATAGAACTTTGAATATAGTGATACTATTTAAAGATTTCAGAAAAAAAAATAATGCTTGATGCAACTTAGTACAACGCCGTTTAAACTGTGAGTATAAGTAAGATTCTTGTTACTTGATGTGAAGCAAAAATTAAAGGTTTAATTGATTGAATATAACAGAATTCAAATTCAATGGCATAGCAACCCTCGTCACGCCTTTTGCCTCATTCATTTCTTTATTCTTGACGTAACAATTTCCAGTAAAACTCTTCTTTATATTCAGATATTTCAGTACAGTGTCTAATTATACTTAGTATGAGCAAAGACTTAGAAGCTGTATATCTTTCAAAGTTACAGTATAGCACTATTTTTTCTTCTATTTCTCTACAGTAAGCCTACATCAACATACAGCTATACATTCCTACAATTTAGTCTCAAGTCTACGTTGATCGTACCATCGGATGTATTCAAATTGATGAATAAGAAATTTAGATTGAGTAGCTTAGCATAACATACTATGTACATTAGAACAGTATGTTTCTTGATCATATGCATATACCTGGATTTAATGGCCATCAACAAAAGGTCATTAAGCAAGATTTCGTAACATACGTCCAAACATGCAGAAAATATAGTGTGTGTGTGTGTTGCGTGCGGGTTGTAACACTCACTGAGGCGCAGTTCCCATAAGAGCCAACAGATGGCGGTAGCACATACTCGCGCGCCGGTAAGTGCTGCCATCTGGTGCCAAGATGAAGACATTCAATGGCCCTCTGTATAATCTTCCTCGATAAAAAGATGAGAATATCCTGTTACTGTATTCTTCTGGGTATATATATATATATATATATATATATATATATATATATATATATATATATATATATATATATATATATATATATATATGTATATATATATGTATATATATATATATATATATATATATATATATATATATATATATATATATATATATATATATATATATATCATCGAAAAACTAGGATCATTAGTTACATTAGAAGGCATACCAACCAAATCATATTCTGTTGAAATTACTTCTTAATGTTACGTATATTACACAACACACTGGATCATGTCAGATAAATTTTTTTCAATTTTTTTTTTTTTCCTCTGTCGTGATATTGAAATATTTTCTTCATTTTCAGTGTCCGGTTCTTATTACTTTGGCGAGAACTCATCCAAAGGTAAATACTAACAGACAAATTTGTTTGCTTGTGCCTTGTAGTTGCTGCCTAAGTATCGTCATATTGATGTACGCTGTTTTTTCTCTGCTCTTTCTAATATCATTTGACATTTTCAGCTAACTTGTTGTCTGTCATCTCATTATTCCCTGAAATCATCGCTAGTCACACACTCACTTTAAGCAGCAAACGTCTCTTCACCTACGCCACACGTTATGAAAACCTCTTTTTTTCTAATTTCCTTCGACAATGCTTTCCCTCAGATGACCACAAGCTCCGCTTCTCTCATCTTCAGCACTGCCAGGGTAACATACTCTGCCTCTCAATATTCTTATACAGTAAACTTTAGTTACTTATTTGAGGGCGTACTGGTTCGTTTCTCCTAGGGTACTTGCCTCGCGTCTCTCTCGCGCCAGTGTTCTCAGGACACACATTCTGTCTGTCTCTCATTCTCGGTAGTATAAACCACCCACTTGGCCTCTCTCATCCACGCCACACTGCCATGCCACACGCAGTAAATCTCCAACTCTCCTATTCTCTGTACTGATGGACCACTCGCACTGTCCCTATCCTTCTCAGCAGTGCCAAGCTGTACTTCTCATCTATGTATATCATCACCAGCACTGTTGGGATACACGTTCTTCCATTCTCATTCCTAGCACTGTTTGCCATACGACTATGCCTGCTTTATATTTCCGACAATGCTAGATCGCACTTTCTGCACCTGTCACACTCGGGCTGTGTTTGTGAATGGGATGATATGGAGTGTTGGAGGGGAGTTGAGGATGACGGCATGACAGTCGGGGGGGGGTACAGAAAGTCGATGCAGAACGCATGTATTTATGCCCTGTGCAAAAGTTTATGATGCTATTTAGGCTAAACGTTTTAAAGCAAACAAATAAATGTAAACAGGCAGAATTACACACACACACACACACACACACACACACACACACACACACACACACACACACTCGGGCTTTCGTGATGGAGTCTCTTGCGTAGCTGACCAAACAGAGTTCAAATCCTGCACGCGGCAGTCGGCCCCCTCAGGGCTGATCGATAAATAGATACCTGACTTAGGATAGGAATATGTGTGTATGTGTGTGTGTGTGTGTGTGTGTGTGTGTGTGTGTGTGTGTGTGTGTGTGTGTGTGTGTGTGTGCCCGCGCGCGCGCTTTTTATAACAATAACAGTGAAGACATAGCATATATATGACCAGGCTTTAAGAAAGGCAAACAGGAATGTTAAACTCTCTCCCCACACTATACAAATGGTAATTATCATTATCATACAACCCAAGGATCCTTTCACAGATGTGTCCTTAGGCTCTAATCCCAGGACCTACCATCAAAAGGGTCCTGCAGTTTGAAGGCTGCGCTGCACTCATTAGCAGGGACAGCGAGAACCTCTTTGACGAGACTGTATTCTCCTCACTCAAAAATGACTCTCCAGTCGCGATGTAACCTCAAGCATTTAGGCAAATTCCAGCATCATCCTTAAACAGTAATCACACCCACATTATGTATATATATATATATATATATATATATATATATATATATATATATATATATATATATATATATATATATATATGGAGGAGAGAGAGAGAGAGAGAGAGAGAGAGAGAGAGAGAGAGAGAGAGAGAGAGAGAGAGAGAGAGAGAGAGAGAGAGAGAGAGAGAGAGCAGTGGGAGTTTTTATCGACAGTGTAGGTCGTGCGTGCCAGTAGAAAGAGAGGAGAGTGAGTGGTTCCACGTGAATGTTGACATGTGGCGAAGGTGTGTGATATCATCATGACTGTTGAATTCGTTTATGGACAGGGTAGTAGGAAGGCAGATGCATGGGTCTTGGAAAGACGAGCGAGTATACAGTCAGTCTGTAGGGTGAGGAGGGTCTGGAAAACGAGTCGGATGTTATTATGCCGATAACATATTACTGATGGCAGATTCGAATGAGAAACTCCAAAAATTGGTGACTGACTTTTGGCTGAGTATGTGAAAGGAGAGCATACTGCCTATACTGGCAGTTGCATCAATGATTCACTTTGTCTAGTATGGGTCCAGTGCTTCTATACTGATGTTTCTTAAGCCGAAAATGATCACAGTACACAATGCTGCAGCTTTTTCTTCTTTGAGGTTTTTTACCTCACGGGCAAATGCGGTTCGCTCGGAGCGCATTATGCCTTTAATTAGACCAAGTCTGGAGGATGATGGGCTTCGCATTATGCCTTTAATTAGACCAAGTCTGAAGGATGATGGGCTTGGAGCAGACAGACTTGTTTAGCGAGATGGTCATGACGCTTATGTCCGACATATAAAAGTATAGTGATTGGGTGTGTGGAAAGAGAGGTCCTTATCTAGGAAGGCATAAATGATTAAGTTTGAAGGAAGACAGTCCCGGTGATGTGCCAGACATGGGCCGTAGATGAAGATGAGTGGACGAGGGAGGATGTGATGGAAATCAAATGTATGACGACAATATATACTGTGAGGTAGTTTGATTGAGAAAGTGATAAAAGGGTAAGAGAGAAATGTGGTAATAAGGAGAGTGTGGTTGGGAAATCTGAAGAGGGTGTGCTGAAGTGGTTTGGACATATGGAGAGAATGATTGAGGAGACTTGACAGAGAGGATATACGAGTCAAAAGTGGATGGGTCAAGGAGAATGGGGAGACCAGATTGAAGATGAAGGAATGGAGTAAAAATGACCTTGAGTGATCGTGGCCTGAACATGCAGGAGGGTGAAAGGCGTGGAGGGCCTGCAAGTGAATTGGAACGACGTGGTATACAGGGGGTGAGGTACTGCCAGTCTACTGAACCGGAGCATGTAAAGCGGTTGGGGGAACCATGGAAAAATCTGTGGGGCCTGGTTGTGGACACGGGGCTGGGGATTCGGTGTCTTTTCGATCATGACAGACGGAGAATTGACGTGAACGTACGCAGCCTTTCTTCGTCTGTTCCTGGCGCTTCCTTGCTAACGCGAGAAACTGCGAGCAAAGATGAAAAAGAAATAGATTAAAGGAGAGAGAGAGAGAGAGAGAGAGAGAGAGAGAGAGAGAGAGAGAGAGAGAGAGAGAGAGAGGACAAATACTGGTAATGTTTCTAGCAGTATAATATACTCAGTAATTACTCTACGAAATATCTCAAGTCAAAGACATAAAAACTGTTTCTTTGCATACTTAAAAGAACCTATGTTGTAAGTTCAGCAGTTTCACGAAATGAATTAATACATACAAAAAAATATATCTTCTTAATTCGGCGAAATTTTATGCGGTTGATCTACCTAAACAGTAATGAACTAAACAGATATTATCGAACAGAACCACAGGACAGACGCATTGCTTTAGCATAACGTGTTATGCCAACATGCGTCTTAAATGAGTATATTACCTGTCACACAAATCGCTCTCCAGAATTAACATTAACAATTTCCTTCTGTTTCGTTGCAGGTGAGTGTTAGTATTGTCGAGTCACGTTCCACTCACTAAAGTTAGAAGGTAAAGCTTTTTACGTTTTAGTAACCTCATTTACAGCTCAGGAAAAAGTCGAGCTTTCTCTCGCATCCTGAGAAAGGAGTTTCCTGAACATCATAAGGGGGTTTACCTTGCTAATCTACCTGATTTAGAATGCATGTAGATTAAGTGACATTCATAATGAGGTGGACGGAAATATCATCGTAAATTCGGATTTCAAATGAGGATACAACTCTATGAGATGAATCCTTCTGTTCTCACGAGCTGCAGATGAGGTCTTCGTCGTCGTAGTGTACAAATCCTTTGATATGTTTACTGGATATATATATATATATATATATATATATATATATATATATATATATATATATATATATATATATATATATATATTTTTTTTTTTTTTTTTATTATTATTATTATACTTTGTCGCTGTCTCCCGCGTTTGCGAGGTAGCGCAAGGAAACAGACGAAAGAAATGGCCCAACCCCCCCCCCCCCATTACACATGTATATACATACGCCCACACACGCAAATATACATACCTACACAGCTTTCCATGGTTTACCCCAGACGCTTCACATGCTTTGATTCAATCCACTGACAGCACGTCAACCCCGGTATACCACATCGCTCCAATTCACTCTATTCCTTGCCCTCCTTTCACCCTCCTGCATGTTCAGGCCCCGATCACACAATCTTTTTCACTCCATCTTTCCACCTCCAATTTGGTCTCCCTCTTCTCCTCGTTCCCTCCACCTCCGACACATATATCCTCTTGGTCAATCTTTCCTCACTCATCCTCTCCATATGCCCAAACCACTTCAAAACACCCTCTTCTGCTCTCTCAACCACGCTCTTTTTATTTCCACACATCTCTCTTACCCTTACGTTGCTCACTCGATCAAACCACCTCACACCACACATTGTCCTCAAACATCTCATTTCCAGCACATCCATCCTCCTGCGCACAACTCTATCCATAGCCCACGCCTCGCAACCACACAACATTGTTGGAACCACTATTCCTTCAAACATACCCATTTTTGCTTTCCGAGATAATGTTCTCGACTTCCACACATTCTTCAAGGCCCCCAGGATTTTCGCCCCCTCCCCCACCCTATGATCCACCTCCGCTTCCATGGTTCCATCCGCTGCCAGATCCACTCCCAGATATCTAAAACACTTCACTTCCTCCAGTTTTTCTCCATTCAAACTCACCTCCCAATTGACTTGACCCTCAACCCTACTGTACCTAATAACCTTGCTCTTATTCACATTTACTCTTAACTGTATCCATTCTACACATTAAAGAGAATCTTACCTCCCACATATTACTGACTCAGCGTTCCCATAAGAAGCTTCAAACTCCTGTAGTGTGTCTTTAAATGTTCCTCATCAAGAAATATTTTCTCTCATGGTTAAAAGATTATAACATAGATAATGATTGCTCTGAGGCATCAAGGGTCGTTGCTTTGTCTATGGAATATTTAATTTACGTTGCCTGCTAATTCTTAAAATTATCCTTCTTAATTTTCGTACTTATTTGGTATTTCCTTGCTCTCTTTCTAACATTTCGAAGGTGTTCCCGTATCTTTTGGGATAGATCCTTTTCATATGATACGAATATTTTCTTCAGAGAAAAAAAAAAATCTAACCATAATTCTCTTTGAGTATCCATGGTGTCAAAAGCCCAGATTTTTTTCTCTCTTTCTAACGTTATAATTGTCAACTTTTCAACCATAACTTTCCATATTTCTCATTTGCATCTTTTTTTTTTTAAGTTTCTGCCTTTCAAACATTTCCTCCAGAATGAACTTTCAAAACTCGAACAATCACACTTTCACCAACACTGCATTAACTTGCACATATTTGTCACTACCCTAATCTTTCCTGGTGAAGTGACGAAGTCCAGAATACCAGTCGAGGTCTCGAATGAATATTCATTCGCTCCTCAACTGACCTTCCTTCCTCCTTATTCACAGATACTCTGGATGGCCGGTTCCTCGTCAAGCCACAGTAACCCATTCCTCCACCTGATAACGTAACATTCTTCTGATACATTCGTGGCCTTACAGTGGCTAATCTCAAGTTTGATGGTTGCAGTCCTGTGTGACTGATTACTACTTGATTTGACGACTAATCATATTTTTTGTACCATTCCTCAGACAAGTAGCAACCCTCCAAAAGAGTGACCCTTCATGGATATGTAGCACTTACTCTACAGTTGCTCCTAGATGACGAGTTAATGTCAGAAGTACCAATCATTTCCCCCAGATAACGAGACGCTCTTTGTATACTCATACTCATCAAACGAGCAATTACCTCTTGATCGATAATCTGTGTGTGTGTGTGCCAGTGCCGAGACTACACTGTCATTCTTCCTCCCTCGTCCCCACCACCAGTGGCGGCACACCCTGCTGGGACACCCAAGCCATCCCTGACTGGCGGTGGCCCATAACAATGTTTTTCGTCCGCCCACTTCGAGGGCTGCAGGCGGCTCCTGTGTCGGCGCCTCAGACGTCCAGCCATCCATAACCAAACACGACCATACTCGACAACGACGTCACTCTCACTGTCCACCTTTATTAAGGTCCTGGTCTGCTGCAGTAAGTGGTGACGGCAGGATCAGAAGCCTAGCCCCCTAATATACTTAATGTGCTCATCATTCATCTCTATTATCTGCACTAAATGCGAGTTAGTCTATTCTGATTTCACGATCTCCGGCTTTCTAGACTTGATTGAAAACACAATTACTTGTGTAGGCACTTAACTATCACTTCTCCAGGTCAACACTATATTACTAATACGAAAAAGATTGTCTCAGACTTGATCTACCGTTGGAAATCTACTCACTTGGCATAAGAGCTAGTTCATCTAGTAGGACGTATATATGTAAGCTCATCTTGGCTTAATAACCCTTCAGTCTCACCCTCGGCCACAGATAAGCAAACTCACGCCACACACACACACACACACACACACACACACACGACCCTTCAGAACCAGCGACCGTGCAGGGAAAATTTCCTCTTGAGACTCGGGCTATGAGACACCGGACTGGTACGAGACATGATAGACGTTACGATCACGGCTGCCGCGTTTAGCCAAGCCGATCTTGCACACTTTCCACTGCTTAATGAACGGCTGAGGTATATGAATGGGAGACCGGCCTTTACGTCCTTTCGTTATGCTTCGAGGGAGCCCACGCGCTCCTCAAGGTTGCAATTGTAGAGTAGAGGAACGGGAGTGTTGTTTCGTCTCGTTCATAGGTTTCTAAATCGGAGTCTCTGTTGGGATTGCTGTTGCTAAGTGCTAGGACTTCTGAGTCAAAAGTTTCGCTCATACTGTTTTACTGGAAGACCTAACCTTATTGTTTGTTTCAAAATTATGATGGTTAGCAGATCAACACAGTGACTGACTGCTCGTGTGCTGCACAGTCTTCCGGCTCTCTACTGTCAGTAACCTAGTTTTCCTCTCTCTCTCTCTCTCTCTCTCTCTCTCTCTCTCTCTCTCTCTCTCTCTCTCTCTCTCTCTCTCTCCATATAGTACGTGACTCGCCTCCCCTCTCAGCCTCTCTCTCTCTCTGATGGTGTTAGTGATATCATATATAAATGTGTGTGTGTGTTGATAACCACATGAAAAATGAATCAAAGGAAAGCCGAGCGCTCCTGCGATTGCAATCACTTCATCAAGCAGCTACAATCACTTAGATAAATAACATATGTATTAAATTACCCTGGGGGACGCTTACGCAGAGAAGATACCGTAGCAAAAAATGACGTCCCAGTTTCAAGGAGCAGCAGAAGGTTGAACCCTCCCTATCCATCCCCTGTCCTGTACATGGATCATTTCATCTGGCTGAAGCCTTAGGCGTGGATGTATGATGACTGTTTAGTCTACGCCTCATGAGAGTATATGTTTGGATGAATCAAACCATAATTGTAAAGGTTCAATAGACATCAAAATCAATTCTGACGTTTTCGGTAATCGTTTCTGAACAGCTGACGTCTTAATTGTCCCAATCATTTTCTCGCAGCTGCCCCTTAACCTTGGGCTAAATAGCTGACTAATTAAGTGTCTAATCTTTTTCTTCACCTGCCCCTTGACCAGGCATTCCCTCCCTCCACTTTCCCCTCCCTCAGCCCCGCGCCTTTCATCTGTCTAACCTGACCACACACCCCATCTCCAGACCTTGATTGAGAGATCGAGACCTGTCTTTTGTGGAGACTTTCATCAGTTCACTCCATTTCGTTTTTACGTTCACTCGATTGCGTTCCACTGGTCAGTTCCGGCCGCCCTCCTTCGGTCATCGTCACAAAGAACTCCGGACGTTTAATCCAGAGCCGACGGAATCGTGGTGATAACCCGGAGGTGGAAGGTGTTGAAGATCTTTATCTGCAGGAAATCTGTGTCTAACTGGTCTATATAGAGGCCACGGGCCGCTTTAGATGACCTGATACCAACAATCATTCCAAGCCAGACAATCTGGTATGACGATTCCAAATGACCAGATGAGGTATGTGTTGTAGGTATGATGCACACATTTATCAAACCATGATAAAGGGTCGCTCCCTTGGCATCTGTATCGTCTCTACCATTCCCAGTAACTTAATCACCTGTCAGACGATATGCATTTAGTGGAAGCATCAACTATGGTCGTGTCTTGAAATATAATAGTTTCTGAATGGTATCTTTAACTCTTTAAAGAATGTGGCTTTGAATGCGTGTTGACGGAGTAAACTGCTCAGATTTGTGTAAAGGATACATCTGCGCTTCGCTGTATGTGCCACTGTCATACGGTATAGTTTGTATATATGTTCAAAGGACGCAGGCGGGTAATGAAAAAAGAAAGCATGAAGATGGCACAAGCATTTCAACGCCACGTTTGTACCACAAGACTTTTCGTTACAAACTCTGATGAGACGCGAGCATCAGGGCTTCAGAAAAATGGTAATAGCGTAGTAAATATTAGGTCACTACAGGTGTCTAGATCCGCGACCTGTGGATTATCATCGATCAAACTCTGAGGCAACAGCCACAGGTCACTGTTGGAGGAGGTACGGTGGGGACGCTATAAGCCGACCCCTCACACTCTCTAATCATGGTCACCCCCGACACGTGGCCAGCCAACCCGACCCCGCCCTTCACTGACCACTCACCCGTGCCGCTCGTAACACAGTAGCTCCCTCTGATCCACCGCTAGGTGGTCGCTCACGACAGTAATTTGCCGCTTTCCAAGGCCTTATATGCAGTTTTTCGGGTCAAGTGTCCTAGAATGTTGTTGTTGTTGTTCGAGATTAAACCTCCCTACCACTCAGGAGGTGCGGGCTCTGTGCTTTAGGGCGGCCCGCCGGTGATGAGGGACCTAAGCACTGGGCCTAGCGGGAGTTAAGCTTGTTATTCCCCCACCCGGTCACCACGAGAGCCAGGCTCCTTTTGAGTATCCCAGAAACCCTACATCCGTCTCCAATTTTACGCTCCTGGCGATAGTATCCTGAAAACCTTGGCACATCAGAGTTCTCTTGAGTTGATTACGAAAATTGTCATCAGGGTTAGTTCAGTCCATATATGTTACAAGGTGTAATATGTGAACAACTAGATAATGTGTCGACCTAGCCCTTGGCCAAGCTCAACTTGCTGTGAACTCTATAGGATTCTCATGGCAGTGAGACATCTCTTGCAGCTCCAACTGGGCCCGTGCTGTAATCCTCTTAGACTCCAAACAAGGTTTTGCAACACGCCCCGGAAGGAGTGCTCTGCAAGAAGCCGGTTGCTGCTACATCAGTCTTTCACTCTCTGCCTACAGAAGCCGACAACAGTGGCCTATGCACCCAATTCTTATGGATACTTACACATGTCGGACACAAGCAACATGGCTATGTAAACAATCTCAGACCCCGACACCATCCTTGGTCTAAGGAAAGGCAAAATTAGAGCTGACCAAACTGTACTTGCCCGCGAGGAAGAATAGCTCTTGAGAGATTGTGAAAGACGAAGTAGCTGTGGTATAGTGTACTGTGATCATTTTAGGCTACAGAAACATCAGTATGGAAGAAAACGGACCAGTACAAGGCAATGTGTTATTGGAACTGCTAGAATACGGTTAGGGTAAAGGTAAATGTGGTGTGTTGCAAGAAGCCATGATCCCGAACATTATAAACACCGACTCTGTTTTGCACCTGACGACACTACATTAGCGAAACTCCCAAAATCACTGATTTCAGACCTTAAGGCATATTTCTCCAACAGTTTTGTGAGTAATGATAGTACTATCCTTGAACACATTTTGACGCCATATGCAATATTCACCATGCCCCTGACCTTTGTAAACACCTGGTGTCATTCTGCCCGTACGAGCACGTACTGTAACCACAGTGTCTACTGTATATTGTATCTTGACCATGTTATCAGTGTTAACAACTGTACGCTACACTGTGTGTGTGGCATGTTTCGAACTTGCTTTGTCAGTTTCCTGTATTAACTTAGCCACGTATATGATGTATCCTAGACCTCCATCCCTCTCTAACGGGATGGGGACCCTTTGGGTCTCTGGGGCCCTCTCGGGCCCACCTGTCACCCTCCCATGTCTATGTACTGTACCCACCGTATGGTCTATACTGGCTTCCACCTACCCTTAGACATGTGCCTTCCACCCAAATTCTCATTGAAATGCTTTGTTTATGTACATGTAGACAGTGAATGTCTTTCAACTTGAAAAGCTAAAAACCGCCCCAACGCTCGTAACTGCCAGTTCCCAACAAGATAACTCATTCTACTCCCCCATTCGTTATTACTGGTCATTTACTGTGGTATCTAACCTTACTCCAAAACCAGTCATTGCTAGTCGTTCATCAGCAGTTCCATTCCACGGCACTAAACACAGCCTGCCACTTATTACCGTAATTCATTCCGGCCCACTTCTTGCCAGCTACTGCTAACTGCTCAATAGGGCAATTCATTATGCTATCCTGGAATGTCTCTGATCCCAGTCCTTCGCCTTCCTGTTCCTACAGGAGGGTAAAAACCTTCCCAGCCTTCTTCATACCCAGCATTTTTCTGATGGGCATGTGTCAACGTGTCAGGCATTTCATCGATCCTAGATCCCTCATTCATCTCGGCCAGAATTCCCCGTTAAAGTCATCTAGTCGTAGAAGTTATGGGTTTCTGGGAGTATGTTATGACTCCTGGTGTATAGGGAAAATGACGCCGCCGGCTCGTTCCTCCATGCTCCTTCTCACTTGTAGTGGCCGTACCATACTGATGATCACATTGGTAATTTAAGCTACTACGTTAAGCCAGTCGCTGACTACGTGCTTCACAGTTAAATCATTCGTTCTGCTCCACCAGTCGTTATTTCAGGTCAACCATTTTACCAATTTTTTTCTTCAGGTCATATATTTCATCAAGTTACCCATTTTTTTTTCACTCCACCCACTTTGTCAGGTCACTCATTTAGCAAAGCGCTTTCTCATCGGTCACGTAAAGGTCTATGCGGTCCACCACACTCAGTTCCAGTCGCTCACTACGATCTACCTCCCTGACACATGTGGCTGACAACGTTTAACAATCCCAGCGAACTGAACTCGCCCCTTCTTCTCCTTACTATACGGGTAAGATAAAAGTGAGACTACAATCACTCCCGCTTACATAAATACTGACCACGCTGTAAAATAACATTCATGAGTAATAAGACACACATATTCACATACCTACTGGAGCCTAATGACAACAGCAACATGCATACGATCATACGCTCACTTACGTGGAATAGCCACAGGCACGCCTTCATAAAGTTACCGAAGTATAGTAACAACAACACGCGCATGTTCACACCTATCACCATCATACAGCAACAGTGTAACCTGCACATGATCACACGCTCTTTACAGCACGATTAGAATCTGGTGTTCAGAAGTTGGTGTACAACACCCGAGAGATCACTCTAAGCATCACGCCGCCCCTGCTGATGCTGCTCTCTAATTTCACGACCACAAAGTCACCAACGCCGTCTCCTTACAGCCTCCCTCCCACTCCGCCCCGGGTGAGGCTGCATTCTAATTTCGTGGTTACAAATATACCATCAGTGTCTCCTGCAGCCTTCCCCCAGTCAGTGATTTGTCATCTACATCATAAGTGAGATGTAACGACAGTTTCCCAAGCGAGTGCCATTTGCTACATGGCCTGGCAAATTACTGGAGCCGCGAACGTTACTTAACAACAACTCAGAGAGAGGCGGTATTACCCTGTCGATTCCCCTTCACGATTAATGACAGGGGATTGAGCATTATGATACAGACAAAGACAGTCCATTTATAGCGCAGTATCCCAGGGATTATAATAATGAGCTTTTTTCTTTATAGTTTTATCTCTAGACTACGAAAATTTGCCTCAAGTTTTTCCAGTACACTGCGAGACTCCTTCCATAACGAGATACACTGTTGGTTAACCTTTTTATAGCCGCAAATTGACATAAACACTGACGGGTTGTGGCACTTCTCATAGAAGTGATGCGAGTGTTTGCACCCTCGTCTACTCGTAGGCTATAATGTTGTGGTCACGGGACTTCCCTCACTCTGGGTCACTCAAAAGGCAAAGTTGCTTACAGCAGACGGGGCTGCTGGGATTAAAGCAGCCTCACTACTTTAGCTTTGTAATTACGTAATCCACTTTGGTGTCCTGATGTTCTTTTCCTTTTTAGCGTAGCCGAGTTAAATACCGTTTATTATTCGAATTCGAATACTAACTTTGTACGCTGATATTTCAATTCACATCAAAGACCTCCCAGAAAATTTCCCATGATTACATTTTCTCTCGCCATTACCTCTCAGTTCAAAGTATCCTAGCCAATGAATAGAGGCCTTTTTTGGTGTGTGTGTGTGTGTGTGTGTGTGTGTGTGTGTGTGTGTGTGTGTGTGTGTGTGTGTGGCTTAAAAAAGAATATACTTTACCAAAGCAACCACAAACTGAGGGACGAAATGAGATTACTTTGCTAGTAGGACGCGTTTGGTAAGTAATAACCTGAGTTAAGTAACAAGGACGTATTTCCTGACAATCATCTTCAAGCTGGACGTCGTCTTAATGGATGATGAACATCGGCTGAGGGTCTCTCTCCGTACGACAGTTACGTCATATACTGTCACGTGGGCACCATGGTATGAAAAGCTGGACTCAGAAGCCAAAAAGAAACAAAGGATAATGCAAAATGTGAAGTCTATATCAGAGAGAGAGAGAGAGAGAGAGAGAGAGAGAGAGAGAGAGAGAGAGAGAGAGAGGAAAAAATTATGGTAAGGGTGAAAAGGAGCGAGAGAATATTGGTAGGGGAGGGGATAGAGAGGAAGAGGAGTGAGGCACTTAGCGTGTTAGGGTGGAGTTGATACAATTACTCTCAAAGTAGGGTTGATAACAGTGGCGGGGAAGGGCCGGTGCAGTTATGTACTTACTCCCCCTAACAACTTCCTAATGGACAGACGAATTAAACATGCAACACCCAACAAGAAATTCCCTGCTTGGCTTCCTCGACATTCCCTATTTTTTTCTACCTTTTTTTTTTGACTGTTGCTCAGGGTAGAATGATACGGTAAAGAAACGACGACTATATTTGTGCTGATGAGGTGATGGCGTGTTTGAGCCTATAGTGAGAACGAAGAAAGTCTTAGGAATAGAATCATGTGACGAAGTAAGAGCTCTCCTCTCTCACTGCTCGATGGCAATAACACGCCCTCATTTCGTCAGTAAAATGAACACAGATGTATAAACATGCTTTTCATATCTTAAGTGAACACACACACTCACATTTAGATGATATGAATTCAATATACACATCAGCATTCATGATAACCGCTGATGCACATATATGAATGCAACTATGTCTACACCAACGAGCTTTCTATCATTCCATTTTTTAAAGGATATACTTTCCTTTTCGAGCTAGAGTGCAAAGTGTGAAGTATTCTCACAAGTCTTCAGTAAGGCTTGCAGACAACGTGTACCATACGCATCCCTGAGTTTCCCCTCGATAGCACACTCCCGGTAGATGCTCTTCCATCCCCCTCGATGTGTTTGTAGGATGTTCGTTCAGCCTGTCGAGCAGCGGACGGCCTCGCTTCGGCTGGAGGATATCTCACTCGCCAAGAATAGAATATTAATGTTTCAGCGCAAACTTAGCGTGTCGGGGACGGGATGGGGCAAAAGTGTATCTCCCCAGCCCCGGCGTTATCAACCTACGTACGTATATTGACGATGAAGTCTTGGATCGATACTTTGCACTTGATACAATATGTAAACATCATAAGATGGTGTCTTGTGCATCAATCAATTTTCTTATCCCACGTCAATAAAGAAATGGGAAGCGGGAAACGCTTTGAACATGTTGAAATAATGTGCACTTAGATAACGCAAGATAGATTGTGGTTATAAACGAACGAACTGAATCAATAGAAGCCTTACCTAACTTTTCCGTATGGCCGATATTTACCGTTTTCCATTTTGATTTAGAAATACACAATAGGTACTGTCCCTTGCAGCCAAAGAGTGAAGAGCGTGAGTTCAGACTTAAACGTCTTTGGGAGTTTTCATGTAAAGACTGACCACTTTTCTTTCTATGTTGTAAATACAACATTGATACAAATGTAATGTTGCTTATTGCAAAGACTGATTTGAAAGGAGTGATATCATGAACTTTTAAGTAAAAAAAGAAAAAAAAAACCCAAAGGGGTCACTATTTTAGTTTTATCAGCAGCAGATGGACGAAAGCAGATGGCATTAACAATATATTTCTAATACATTAAAGATGAGGTGAAGTTTGGCCTATAGGATAGCATACGTGAGGTTTGAATAGGTGCTCATTTTAATCTATGTATTCCTTGTGTTATCTAATGTAACCTTAAATCTAACCCTCATCATAAAGGTCATGCCTGCTTTCTGTGATCTTATCACAGGATTATCAGTCTTATCTGACACATCGGTTCTCCTCATGCTTTCTGCAAGATTTTCGCTAATAACGCCAGGACCATATTATACATATTGACTAGGATTAGGAATACTGGAGTCACTAGGCTTTGTTTTACCATGCGTGAAAAACCCTAGAAAAGGCCATGTTTACACATACGCCACTGATTCAGTGTAGCACTTTGTGCTCATATTGTGACTGATGACACTGGCGGAAGCATATTTGATCACCAGCAGCAGTTAACTGATGGACCGAGGTCACATGAACAAACTCATTATTCTAGGAACAATGATGTGATATTGTTATCCTGTAACCTTAAGACTCCTTTTATCGGGTTTCTTCAACTTTGGGGCTGCGCTCCATACGAGAGCAGGGTAAAGTGGATTGTTTTATGAGAGGTCATCAATGACACTGTCCTCTTTTTTACGTCTTGTTCACAGTTTCCCGCGTTAGTGAGGTAGCACCAGGAACAGACGAAGGCCTCATTCGCTCGTATCCATTAGCTAGTTGTCATTTGTAATGCACCGGAACCACAACTCCCTATCTACAAGGCCCTATCTCTCCGTGGTTTCCTCCGGTCCCTTCATATACCCTGACATCACATCGACCCCTGTATACCACTTCGTTCTTATTCACTCAATCTGTGCAAGAATTTCACCATTTCTATATATATATATATATATATATATATATATATATATATATATATATATATATATATATATAACAGCAACAATGCGCTCTGTTCGTCACCATAAAAAAAAAAATTGGCCTTCGTAATTACCGCTGCCATACGCGTAAGCCGCCAACCAGCAGGGACCAAGCCAGTGCTACTATGTGAAAATTCTGAAGTAAAAAGATATGCCGCCCTGTTCATGAGGCGTAAAAGTCTGTAACCTAAGTCATGAGCAAAACCCAGCCCAGATCCGGTGCCGAGGCTAGAGCCATGACAACAGATCTAGAGATTGTCTCGTTTTTAAGTCTTCGTCCACGTTGCTGGTCCGCCTTAAGACCACATTATTCTGACGAGAAAATGTAAGGAAAAATATTTAACCGAAATACGAGACCAGTGAAGTTAATGGCAGGCTTCCTGAGGCTTGCTGTGTTCTACGGACCCTTTCTTCCAAGCCTCGCAGGGCTGGAGGGATGATACACATCACAAAACAAGTTGGAATGTATATAAGATCCTTTAATTGGGCAATCGTATGCTATGCATCATCCTTAGATTCGTTATTTAGTTTTCTACATAAACCTTACTTGTCGTGCCTCGATTCCTAGCTCGCTACCAACGTTCTCTTCCTCACTACATAGGTTCATACTTCTTCCTCTCCCCATTACATCCATCCTCACTTCCCTCCTTCTCAGTTCTTCTCACTTACTAAAGGATAGACAATTGACGGCTAATGAAGCGTTGGTTAATTGGGTAGCCATCACCAATCCTCTGTTGCCCAAGCGGTTAGGACCGGAAATATATCTGCCTAGTTGGTGGCTATTACCTCCCGAGTGAGAGAGAGAGAGAGAGAGAGAGAGAGAGAGAGAGAGAGAGAGAGAGAGAGAGAGAGAGAGAGAATTTACGCATGAGAGAAAACACGTAAGGAAAAATTCTCCATTCCCTCTGCATATACAAGGAGAACTAGCTCCATTGGAATCGAAAATGCAAACATAAAAATAGAAAATACGCACAAGAAACGAGTCAACAGTCTGAGAGATTCAAAGGTAGGAACTTCCACCCGTTGTAGTTGGCAACAGTGGTATGAGCAGCGGCACAGCACACAAGACAGAAGGTGACATATGCCCCAGGCGGATCTCGGGGACCACCTACCACCACACGACGACCGTTTTGAGACGGTCGGAACACCCGTGTACACTAGTCATACTTTTTTTCTTCGAAACCAAATTCATTTTGCTGACAACGGCAGTAGAAAAGAGTTTTCGAATAATCATATAATTATACAATTGTGTAATTCCATGATAGTGAAATAATCTCAGTATTACAACCAGTCTTGTGTTGTCTAATTCATTCTTTCATCCGCCGATCTTTCTCATTTGAATCTCATCGTAAAAGTTATCCAAACCCTCACCTTCACCTGGCCAATTATTTCACCAATAAAAGTCACTCAGTTGTGCTTCACTATATCCATTCAATCGGATCAACAATTTGCCAGAGTAACCATTATTCTCGTTTTATGAGGCTGGTTAATGTGACATGGGAGGCTTCTTCAGCAGATGTGTTATGTTGATTAGGCAAGAACTCATTCTTTACCTCGAACGGGGGCTTTTGATGAGACAGAATATAAGGTACTGACAAAGTGAAATGTTAAAGTTCCATATAAAGGATCACAATCGTTTTAGAAGTGTCGAATTCCTCCTTTTTCGATGAGCATTCACAGATTGATTCCGTCATAAATCTTACAACTGCTTCTTCGCTTGGTGTTGATTGCATTGTATATACACCACATCAGCCCGGTACTCTGGGGTTTTACGGCAAATTCTGCAGGAGAACTGATCCTCTACCCCCTCCTGGCTTCGAACTGATGCGTCCCCCTGCTGAACATGTATCGGCGACCGGCGAACGAAATTTCAAATCCATTTCGTATCTCTACCACAATATTAAGGTTCTCTTCTGTATCTGTCAATAACCGTGTGAAAAGGTAGTGGGTGTGTAATAGTGTCATCTCGACGTTAGTCAAAGCTACGCACAAGTGTCTTCCATCTAACGAGTAAAAAAACGTTATCCTCGACCACTGGGAAATACTGACGAAGGCAAAAATCATGTCGTTCATCAACCTTCACCTATGTAAAAGTAAGAGTAGTAGTTATGTGAAAGAAAAGGAAATGATCGGTTGAGGTACTGTAACAATCAGAATTTATGTAGAAGAATAACCTTAAAAGATCAAAGATATTGAATTATTGTTAGGTCATCCTTAAGCATCATACAGTTCATAGAAGTGGAAGATAAGGAGTTGAGTGTTCCCGTGTAATAATGCGAAACAAAGTCAGTTTTCGATCCTACGAATGGCAGTTCTTATAGTTCACATAGTATTAACCAACATCATAAGGAAGATCCAGGCACTCCATGGAATGAGAAGAATAAATGACGGTGGCAAGAATTCAAGTCTTTCCTGCCTCCTTGTCCTTCTGGCGAATCGCATTGCCTTGGAGGAGCGGTCCTCGGTAGGCAGGATAATTACAGGTATTAATTAGGCAATACTTAGGCTGGCCTAAATTATGCGGAGCGGGACCTTTGGCTAACCCACCTCCCTCCGGAGGTCTGGGACGGTTGCGGCACCATAACAGTCCTGCCACACATTCACGCCTAATGCTGATAATCTCTTGATATTGTGACGTAGAAATGGACCTTACTGGTTGGTGCTACGTGGCAGGACTTTGCCTCCACCCCGCAGCATCCCTCGCCGCCTTTGAACACCCTACTTGGTATGCCTCCGTAGACGTGGTGTGTTTATAGGGCTTGAATAAGAAGTGGGCCATTCCAGGTTTGGCTGGACCAATTTGCCCACACACAAAAATATTATAGAAAACGACATGAGCTTTTTAAGACTCACTGTTGTTGCTTAAAAGTTTTTATTTTCATTTTTTTTTGCTCTATCATTGTAGGTCATAAGGATAGGTTACATTAAAGATGGCTCATTGTAGTTCGATACATAGCCAGGTTTTTGGTGCTGCTTGATACACTACACTGCAGTGTTTGTGAATGCCATATGATCATTTGAATTGAATTAAGAAGTTCGTAAAGGTGGTCTTGCTCGTTGTCACTCCTTCCTCAAAGACGATAAAGCTATGATTTGCTTCTTGATGTCTTATCACACAGGTAACTAGTCTCAAGGAGTCCTTTCCGTTTCCATTTTTTTCCTATCCAAACTCTCTCCCGTTCTCTTTCCCATCTCCTGCAGGCTAAACCTCCTTCATACACGGTAGCAACCAAGGTTGCTTGGACCGTTGCCAGTGGTCGAAGACGGTTGTGTGTGTGTGTGTGTGTGTGTGTGTGTGTGTGTGTGTATTCCCGGGTACAGCTCACAGACGGCTAGAGAGGATCCGTAGCCACTCGTCATCGGAGATCAGTTCTATATCGATATTTGCACTGATCATAGAAACCTAACCTAATCAGGGAAATATCCTCTCAGTTTAAACTGAAACACTGATAACAATTTATCATTTCAAAGGTTATCAGAACCAGACCAGGGTTCGTACAATTCCTGTCCACAGTGGCTGATAAGGTTTTCATCCATAACTTGTACGACGCGTGGGCGTTCTTACCCCTAAAAAGGCCCACACCGAAGTTTTACGTGGGTATCTCCCTGCCTGGAGCTACGTCCAAGTGTCATACGTAAGGCTCTGCGTCGATGAGGGTGTGTTAATGTGCTTGTCTGTAGATCTATGGTCGTAGTGTGGTAGTGCATGTGTGGGGTAATGTAGGAGTGCGAATATGTGGGGAAGTTGCTTGGTCTGCATGGGGATCGCATAGGTATGGATGGTTGCTGTATGAACATTGTGACTGTAGAGAGATGACAGTTATGCGAACCTCATAGTATGGGCTTTGTGAATATATGAGCATTGTGACTGTATGAGCATGGTAGGTGTATAGAAAAGGTGGCTGTATGGGCATGATGGTTGTAAGAGTATGGTGGTTATATCAGTATGGTGGGCGTAAACACATTGCTTGTTGTATGATCATGTTTGTTGTATGATCATGGTAGCTGCATCAGCATGAGAGTTGTACAGGCATGATTGTGGGAACGTGGTGGATTTAAAACATTAGGGTTTTAGGCTGGTTGGTTGTTTGGATTTTTGGATTATCAGCTACCAGGTTCGTCAAAGATGTCAACATCAAGCAACGTAAATTCACCAACCGAAAAATCTTGAACACCCAGGTGTCTCTACGTATTAAAAATGTGTTTAACACCACACATGCTCTCACTATGCTTGTGGCTCATGGAGGGGTTCTTTTAGCATAGTGGATGATTATAAGTTGTGGTTGCGGTCTCATGATAGTGTGGAGTCTTGGTCGTTGTATGAATCTAGTGGATGCATGAATTTGTTATGAGCATCTTGGTTTTGATACGTGGTAGTTGCGTGAGCACAGAAGTTTTGTGAGCGTAAAAAAGCTATATGAGCATAGTGGATGATGAATGGACATGATCGTTATGTAACCATGTAGATGCATGGAAATGATTTTATGAACTTGGTGGTGGATGGCTGTTTATAACAGTATGGTGAATGCATGGGTATGGTCAATATATGATCATGATTCGTATATGAGGATTGTGGGAGTACATACTTATTGTAGTGGTTGCATAAGCGCGCTGGATTTATGCGTATGTTGGAAGCAGCGACGAGATGTTGGTCTGTACGTAACAGAATTGTGGTTATGGCAGCTTTATAAACATAGTGGTTGGAATGGGTATAGTGGTTTTAACAGCTTAGTTTTTATGAAATAAAGAAGAAAAAACAGGCGATTGCATGGAAATGGTGGCTGCAGTAGCAACTGTGAACCTGGTATCTTAAAGGGATTAGTGGTTGCATATGTCTAACTTGCTTGTCTAAAAGCCAAGTACAGTTTGGGTGGTGGGTGACCCGAGATAAGTGTGGGTGTCCTTTTTTTTAATGGTCTTATGTACGGTATTGATGGATGGCCCGGTGTGAGTGTGATCATCCTGCTGTATATTGTGGACGGTCGTGGTAAGCACCCCGGAATGAGAGTGAAAGTGCTTCGATGCATTATTCGTGGTGGATGGCCTTAGGGGAATGCAAACGTGCTGCTACACAGGCCTCTTGGAGTCTGGTTGTGGTGGATGGCCTTGGGACGTGCTACTGTTCAGGCCTCGTAGTTTATGGAGGTGATGGATGGCCGGAGGCGAGCGTAGAATTGCTTCTGTGCAGGCCTTGTGGTTAATGACCGTGCTGGGTGGCTCAGGATGAGCAGAAGCTTGTTGCTACATAAACACCGTAATTTATGGTCACTGTCGACGGCTGAAAGTGAGTATGGACTATCTGCTGATTCACAGTCTTCGTGGTGTATGATCGTGTTGGGTAGATCGTGGTGAGTTTGTTTCTACACTGGCTATTCACATCACCTAACAACTAAACAACTGCTCTGGATGGCAGCAGAAGTAGCTGTGGCAGTCAAAGGAGGCAGGTTGGCACTAGGACACGGTGCCACCCGCTCTCTCGCTCGTATCTGGCACTGGTTACCATGACTACAGGTTTGTGGCCGACAGACGACATTTGATTCCCGCCCCGGGCAGTCACGTGGGATGACGTCAGGCCTCAGGAGCCAATGATGCGCAACGAAGGGTGAGACGGCTGAGGGGGGCGGGACCCCAAGATTATGCTGCTCGCTTATTGGTCTCCGTCACTCCCACAAGCTTCAGCCAATAATTACGGCTGAATCGCCCAAGAACATCTGGAAACTGAGATTCCTCATGGAATGTAATTACTTAGGAAAACACAGTTGGTGAAGCTTGAGTAGTGGCTGGGGTGGGTGCTGAGCCAAGGGCCAACCAGCGCGACGGCAGCAATGTTGCCGCCGTGTTTGGTTCGCGACCCGCAGTTACCCACGTACCGCCCAAGTGATAGTGTAGTGTCCCGCCTCCGCTGCACCGTGATATACCCGCCGTCGGGAATAACCCCAAATTGCCACGGGTTGCGGCTTGCGTCGTGGGTTTACTATAGCATCGCCTACGGATTATCTTGATAAACTCGCCGTCAGGGACAGCCAAACATTTTGCTGGAAACATAGTGGTGGTCCGTGACGAGCGCCAGTGACTGCCAGTTCCTCCACACCGCTCTCAGAGTAGCGTGATATACCGGTTGTCGGGAAGAGCCGTAAGTGCCGCGACCGGAAAGAAGGGCGCGCCAATATCGTCGGCGCTCTCGGCCTTCATCGACCTTATCGCCGACGCCAAGTTTGATCGCACACTATGGCGCTCTTCGGGCTGCGGCCTCCGTCGGCAACCATGGACCTTGCCACGGCCTACCGCTACAACCACAGCATGATGGAATATTACACGTGTAAGGAGTGTGAGTTCGGTTGTTGGACAGTTGAGAAAGGGAGAAGGTGGTTATAGGTCTGACCAGAGTTATTGGCTACAACAGCAAAAGTGAGTCTGGTTGTTCTAGGGAGGTGTCACTATCACTTGTGGTCTACAGTAGTCAGACTACATATAGTGTACATTTTATGTGCAATAGATTATAGATAAGTCTGTCTGAATGACAGATATAGGAGGGTTACCAGCACAAGTATGACCGCATGCAGCGAGTAGAAAATTTCGACGTGGTTGAATTGGGTATGAACAACCTCCAACAGACGATAGCCCCGTATACGACAGATGTTTCATTATATTTCATATTGCGTATGTCTTAACAACAATGAAGAATATCTGAAAAATGTCTTCCTAATTTGATTAATTCATAAAACAGGGACCCATGTTTATATATACATGGAGTTTCTATGCTTCAGAAAAATAAAAAAAAAATCTTGATATCCCGTTACCAATATCACTATGAACTGAAAACGTGAAAGCAAATTTCATTTTGAAATTGATCAAATAAATCTTTTAGTAATCAATTTTTAATCAAGTCACTGATAAAGGTTTAACTACCGTTCCATAAAAGCTCGCAGGAAAATGGAACAGCACCCTCCCTAGCATTCTCGTATTCATCAAGACCTACAGAGAAAATAGCAAATCCAGTACAAAGATAAACACACACATTTATCATCACACACATTTATCATTCATCACCATTATCGTTACTCTAATCATCACCGTACTTAAGAACCCTTGTTGTTGGGCGCCCGCTTCACGCAAAGGTAAGAAAGTGATGGACTTGTGTGGAGTGAGATTTTCGAACAGATCGTGTCCTCCCGCTCGTTCTTTTATGACGACGCTGCTTCGCTGAAAATAAATCCTCATTCGCTATGTAGCCAATTGCATGAATACTCCGGTAACAACTTTTGCGTGTGATCAAGTACATTCCTACGAGTCCACGGGGAAAATGAATCATGATAAGTTTCATTTTCCCCGTGGACTCAAAGGAATATATATATATATATATATATATATATATATATATATATATATATATATATCTATTCCTTGCCCTCCTTTCACCCTCCTGCATGTTCAGGCCCCGATCACACAAAATCTTTTTCACTCCATCTTTCCACCTCCAATTTGGTCTCCCTCTTCTCCTCGTTCCCTCCACCTCCGACACATATATCCTCTTAGTCAATCTTTCCTCACTCATTCTCTCCATGTGCCCAAACCATTTCAAAACACCCTCTTCTGCTCTCTCAACCACGCTCTTTTTATTTCCACACATCTCTCTTACCCTTACGTTACTTACTCGATCAAACCACCTCACACCACACATTGTCCTCAAACATCTCATTTCCAGCACATCCATCCTCCTGCGCACAACTCTATCCATAGCCCACGCCTCGCAACCATACAACATTGTTGGAACCACTATTCCTTCAAACATACCCATTTTTGCTTTCCGAGATAATGTTCTCGACTTCCACACATTTTTCAAGGCTCCCAAAATTTTCGCCCCCTCCCCCACCCTATGATCCACTTCCGCTTCCATGGTTCCATCCGCTGACAGATCCACTCCCAGATATCTAAAACACTTCACTTCCTCCAGTTTTTCTCATATATATATATATATATAGTGATTCCGCCTGTATGTGGTTACGCTGCAAGGCAGGAAATATCACCGTCAGTGGACAAAATATGGGCACAATCTTAAGAAACTTCTCACTATTAGGAAGTCCAACATTATCCTGCTCCTAACTGAAATGCAACCATGAAGCTTAAGCAGTAATGCAAAAGAAGCACATATGTGCCAGTCTGGCCTCAGCGAGGTAGCGTCAGAGATAGAGGGATGACCCGCTCTTAGCACCTTCCCCTGTCCCAACTTTTAGATGGAAATGATACAGGAGGGGAGGCTTGTCTGCAATTTTCATACGTCAAGTGTTTCATTATTTCTTCGGTCTTCTTTAGATTGTTCTTTTCAGGCATAAGAATCTTATTCCACGCTTTTCATTTGTAATGAGTTGAGTATCTTTGGTGTTCTACATATATTTCAACTTTTTAGTTGAATCTTACCACATTCGCTTTTGTTAGAATTACATCAGGATCTGTGTACAGGCTCGTTACATTTATACATCTAGTTGCTATGATCTAAATGTTTTTCATTGTTTTTGTACTCTCATATCTATTACACTGGTATTGCTTGAGATTTTTCTGTCCATTCTGTGTTCTGAAGATGAATACGATTCGAAACGTAAAGCAAGCAGACAGATACTCATAAAATCTCTGGTGTGTATCTTCATCAGACATCTGCGATTTCCATGCAGTAAGTCGATGTCAGGTATTATGTATGTATATATATATATATATATATATATATATATATATATATATATATATATATATATATATATATATATATATATACTATTCGCCATTTCCCGCGTCAGCGAGGTAGCGTTGAGAACAGAGGACTGAGCCTTAGAGGGAATATCCTCACTTGGCCCCCTTCTCTGTTCATTCTTTTGGAAAATTAAAAACGAGTGGGGAGGATTTGCAGCCCCCCACCCCCCACCCCCGCTCCCTCCCCTTTTAGTCGCCTTCTACGACACGCAGGGAATACGTGAGAAGTATTCTTTCTCCCTTATCCCCAGGTATACCTATCCCCAGTGCAGTTATAAGCAGCGTGCCGCGAGATGGATGGAGACTCTATAAAACATGTAAAAGAGCCTAAGCAGATTATATCTGCAGTCCCTCCAAAGACTTAGAGCGCGGGACGAAGTATAGAAGAGGATGAGACGGATATCATTACAATACATACAGTATCCATTTACGAGAGAAGTCACAATGATGATTTCAAACTTAAATTCAGATGTAAAAAGAAAGGAATGCAGGAAAACACTGGCGTGGAAACAAGAGTTGTGGGTGCGTGGAGTAAGTGGCCTGATATGACAGTAGTGCAAAGTTCTATGGATATTTACATGCACAAATTAGATGTCTGTATAAGTGAGAGTAGGTGGCTGTGAATAGGAGCTGACTCGCCTTAGCCAAGTGGACCAGTGCAGTTTCCATCCATTCTTATGTTCAGTGACGATACACGAAATAAAAAAAAAGAATTTTTTTTGTGTTATATAATATGATGCATTATGACACATTTGACAAATAATGCTCCGTCATCCCCACATTGGGCGCCTGCTTTCCTCATTTGTATTTCTCAACGTTCGGTGAGAAACGTGCGTATCCAAGTATATAATTGTCAATGAGATATTGCATTTTGATTGTTTCTAGTTTCGAGAGTAATTACTATACCAAGTAGCTGTTACGATTATTAAGAAAGCCGTCTCTCTTACCACGTAGCTTTTACAATTACTAAAAAAGGAGTCTCTCTTTTACATTTGCCAACCTTACCGAGACAAGAGTCGTGGTGTTCACTTTGAAATCCGCCAGATCCAACCGTAAAGATGTCATTCGTTGGTTGTACAGTAATCTGTATATGTGCAGAGTACATGTGGTATTCGGTCTGTGTACCGTGACTGTTTTATTCATATTACAGTGCATCATCAAAGCTGATTCACACACATATGAATCACTTGGTAAAGAGAAATCTATAAATTTGTATCTGTGTGGAATTCTCCTGGCCGTCGCTCTGTATTCATGGTCAAAAGTCGTGTCTGTAAATCTACGTCCGTGGTTTTCTGTGGTACT
Source organism: Panulirus ornatus (assembly GCF_036320965.1). Lineage (NCBI taxonomy): Eukaryota > Metazoa > Arthropoda > Malacostraca > Decapoda > Palinuridae > Panulirus > Panulirus ornatus. The sequence goes on from NC_092241.1 coordinate 28,283,897, forward strand.
CACAGATCTAAGTCCACAGCTACGCTAGTTGTCCCGAGCTAAGAACTACTGTGTTCATGGCTGTTTATGTATGGACGTGTGGTGTCGGAATATCCTCAGAGCAATGTGGTGTTTGGGCACCAATGTCTTGAGAGGAGCGTATTGTACCAAATACGCATCATTGCCTGTGGACAGAGAAAGAGAGAGTAAACCTGTTCTGCTGGTAATACCTGTGGATCATATACGTTTTCATGCTCGGCCTGGGGCCCATGGGAGTTGGTAGCTCAACTGCTAATAGAAAAAAAAAATTATTGCATACATCTAAATGACCAGGAGAAGCTAAATTTGACATGTCACTGAAGGATTAGTAAGCCACGATGCATGTCGCATAGTTTAGCTTATCGTGGAGATTCACATGCCATGTATTTAGAAATCACAACTAGTCTTGAATAATCGTGAACTGTGTGCAAAAAGAGAGAGAGAATATCTCATGTCGCGTCGGCTGCGGGACCCCTTATGTCATGAACATTCGCGTTTGTTGGCTACTAGCATACGAGTGGTTGCAGTTACAGCTGAAGTTGATTGGGGTAACTGAGCCAAAGAAGCCAATTCTCATACATGCTACTTATCTATCCAGAAAAATGTGTCTTCTCATCCCTTCCATAACCTGTTCCTCACCCACCTACTACTCTTCCTCTTCGACATTCTTCGCTTCATGAAGCTTAACTCTCGTAAGAAATGAATCTGTGATTACATCTACATTTCTCGAACTTTGCATTACAACAGCATGAAAATTACGTGCGATGTGCTAGTGGCTTCCTGAAATTCTCATTAAAGCCTCATTACCACAATAAGCGACTGGACCTGGGATAGGGGACCTCACAACCCCCAACTCGACCCTCATTCCCTCCTCCTTTAACCTTCTCCCACATTGACGCAGTATGAGGGTGGCCCGCCAGTGGATGGACTAATTGTTATTAACTTTAATTGGGATAAAGTTGCTACCTCACTACCACATTCTTCGGTCATAGGTTGGCTCGCGCTCTGTTCACTGGTCTGTGGCTTGTCGAGGGCCGCGTCATATATTTATACAGATAACGAGACTCTGCGATTCCGAGCGATACAGATATCATAATTAACTGCTCAAGACATTGGCCAATGACGTCCGCAGAGAACCATATCTAAAGTGCTGAAAGAAAATTTTTGGAATAGTTCTCCAATATATTCAGCAGACACGTAGCTCCAGAAAAAGAAAAACTTAAAATGTAGCCTCCAGTGATGAAAAGCTGAAATCTAACTACAGAAATGAAAAGCTTAAATGTAACTACAGAAATTAAAAGCTTAAATGAATTCCAGAAAAAAGCTGAAATGTAACTAAAAATAAGATTAAATGTAACAGAAAAGAAAAGCTTAAAGGTCACTCGTGAAAAGATAAGCTCAAACTTTGTTTCAAGAACATAAAATTTCTCTCAGTCTCACTTTTCTCATCGATTGAAAAAAGAAAAGGAAAATTTTGAGTAAACTTTCTAAAATATATCAGTAAAGACGCTTGAAGAGTTGGTTGTAGGAAGACGGAGACAATCAAAAGGTTCTCTTCAGGCGGGACAATATGGAATTCACACCATCAACTCTTTATTCATTCGACAGGAGAAAATCTGGTTAATCCCCGCTTCAGTCCATTCGAAACTGATAAGAAAACTACTTATCTTTCCTTCCCCTCTGAGTTATGTCCTGAGCGCTTGTAACCCACTCCTTATACAGTCGAGGAGGAGTTTGATGAATGCTATTATCAATCTTGCAACACAACAAATTACTCTGATGCAGATTCTCCCTGAATGATCAGCCAGAATTATCTACAGCTGGATATCATCAATCAGAGCCCCTGGAGTCATGATCAAACTGGGACACACGCTCAGTGGAGGATAATAGACTCAAACGATGGTTAACTACTCGGTTATCACTTTTCAGTTAAAGCTGACGATATACCACAGTCCTACTACAGCCACTCACAACAAAAAGAACGAAAAGAGCACAAAATTGCCGAGGGTTCTCATCATATCTTAATCGAAAATGGGAATCAAGCTATGTCTAACAGTCCTCGTTAGTTACATCTCAACTGCCACGAATTACCTGCATCTCCACCCAGGTTTCAAGACACCGGTCTTGCATAAGCACCTTCATAACCCACATGAAATACGTACATACTAACGTATCTATATTAACAAAAAAAAATCATGTGATGGGTCGTCCATCAAACTGTAAATAAAAAAAACGTTCGGTACTTCGGTGTTGAGTGTTCGAGTATCCCTGGCATTGCTTTCTCAAGCAGATTGTCTTGATCATGTCCTTCCCGTTCCAGTTTTTCTTCTTTAATCTGGTCGCTAAGGGCAAAGGCAAAGAAGAATATGGTTGGACATGGGAAGAAAGGTCCAGTTCAGAAATAAAAGTAAATAACCGTGGAATGTATACGTGTATGATGTAGGTCTTACTCATGCTGGAATCGTGAACATTTATTTTTGGTTCTTATGCATCTACTCCCATCAGATTTGGGATGTATATGTAGTGATGCTGTTGCATGTTGGTATGAGAAACGGAAGTAGGTGGGCTAAGGCAAGCTTGGTACATTGTTCATTCTGTACATCATTTGATGGCTTGTTTCCTCTTAGTGCTCCTTTGCTCCGGGTAGAAACAAAAGAGTGGTCCATTTTTGAAGTGCTTCTGAAGTCTTGGATATCTTGTATAGTCTAGTTCTCTGTTGTCTATCGATCCTGCGAAATATACTGTGCGGTTTCTCCTAAACATTTCCCGTTTGGTTCATTCCTTAGTAGGATGTCTGATCATGACCTTGTGGAGGCGAGGGTGAAGATTCGTAGAAGAGATAACGTTATGGGTGAAATGAGAGTGGTGAAAGTATGTGCCTTGGAAAGGAGAAATGTGAAGAAATACCTTGAGAGATTGAAAGCAGAATGGCAAAAGGTGAGAGTAAACAAATCATGTTAGAGGGTGAGGAACGGATAGTGTTAGGGAAGCAGTGCTGGCATTTGCGGGATATGCATGCGGCATGCGCGAGGTGGGAAGAGGGCAGGGTATAGAAAGTGCAGCGAGGAGTGGGATGACGAAGTAAAGCTGCTTGCGAAATAGAAAAGACAGGCATACGGGCGGTATGGGAGGTGTGAGTCAAAAAGATTTTGAGTTGTCGGAGCTTAAACATGCAGAAGGATGTGAGGCGTGTAAGAATGAAATGAATTTAGAAGAAAATAGAGTTGAAGAAAATATTTTCATGCTCTTGGTACTTAAATGTTAACTCGACTTGGAAAAGATCGTGTTCCTTTATGGCTGAATGAGTCCACTGTACAGAACACACAGTGCATAACTCTGGAGTCTGGGAGGAGGGGAACTAACGAGAAAGAAAAAATAATAAAAAAAGACAGCAATATTCCAGCAACCCCAGGCTTTTTATGTCCTGTATTGTGACCTTATCGTGTCCTCAGAACGACCCAGAAGGGTCGTGGGTATGTAATAATGGACATATATTGGAATGTCTTTCACTGTAAATGTTTGGATGAGGGAATGACAAATAATTTGTGTTCCTGCTATCGCCGTCAGGATGAACTGTCTAATTAGCTTTATGTGGTGGAGGTTGTTTGTGTGTAGTGACTAACTCTTACCATCAAGTTATTTTGTTGAAGAAATCTTGATTTGCCACGTGATGGTTGTGAATTTAACAAGTTTTGTTACTGAAAATGATATCTCGAGTTAATGACAACACCATGGACCTAAGTTCGCTTTCCAAGTACTCACTTCTCCAACGCTCTGGGCCTCTTACCGAGCCATGGCTACAGCCACAGACTCAACCACATTAAGTCGAAAGCCGCACCACCAATTGCGATCTACAGCAAATCCACCACTGTGGTTCAAAGTCCAGAATAGTAGTCAAGATCATATCGAGCCACTTCTGGAGGACACAACGCAGACATTACTGGATATCACAAGCACATATCTAGGACAGTGGATGGGTCACCCCTTTGCAATGCCATATGTTTCCATGAAGTCTTCACTAGCTTTGTACAGTTCAACACTTACTCCATCACACATTAGAAAGAATGACCTTCTTGATTTTCATCTTTCCCATGACTTGCTTAGTAAAAGCTAGGCGTAATGCTCACCAAATCTGAGTTCTTAACTGAACTCACACCCTAACGAGTAATATTTACTGTTCCCAAAAGTTTCATCTGCACAAGCGATATAGTAATGGTTAGTGGCAATTTGCTGAAGCAAACCAAGAAATCACCTGACCTTAAAGCACTCGTTCCTGACCCCTGTGGCTGGCTGGCTATCAATAATAGATCATCAGAGATACTCCGTCGCCTGCAGGTCACCAGGGTGATGTTTTGCCGTGTTCTGCGAGACCACAAGTGTGTTGAGAACCGCAGGCGTGCGCCTCATGACTTCCGCCATTTATTAGGACGAGTAACCTAAATCATATCTTTATTTTTATGTCCACGATGTCTCATATATATATATATATATATATATATATATATATATATATATATATATATATATACTACATGTGGTTTGCAGGTGTCATCTTCGGCGAGATTGTACCATCGACATTAGACGAAAAGACATAATCTCGTCAAGAAATCTCTCACTACAAAGGAATCCACCATTTCGCTGCCGTAGGATGTAGCGCAATCTTGAAGTTACAGGACCGCCGTAAATAGGGTCATATAATTTCTGTCATCATTAATATCTATCATATAACATCATGTCACCTTTCTCTGCAAAGCTCCTACAGCTTCAAGGATAGGCTACCTCTTTTAGCAAGGGAATTGTAGACTTCTATAGAGAGAAATGTTCAACAAGATTATATTCTCTTTCGTCAAGACGATATTAGAACCTCGCTGCCCTTCGTTCGCAGGCTGGTATTATCATATCCTTCATCTTAACATTCTTCATCTTCTTCATTGCTTTATTCACCCTCTCTTCTCATAGTTAACTGCAATATATGTATCATCCCAAGGCGTATCCTTTTTTGTAAAAACCTAAACGCTTCATAACTAGAAAAAACACAAACATCTATAGTCACTGACTAATGCTTCTAAATGAAGTGTAAGCGACGGTCACACGATAATGTAATTTCTAACTACACTCATATCAAAAGTCTTCCACGTTAACTATGGCCTGGTTATCAGGAGCCACAGTTTGATTCCCAGACCCAGCTCCACTTTGTAACTTGTGTACAATCAGAACGTTTCCTTTTCGACATAACATAATCGGATCTGTCACACGACCCTCATTTGATACCCTATAGTCCCTAAACCGATCCACATACGTCCTTCTAACTCACAAAAAGCAAATGGCTCACTCAAAGATTCTGGGATGTGCAAAAGAAACTTTATCAAGTAGCGTTTTTACTATCGCTTTTATGCTACGAGGGAAAGTGTGCATAATGAATATACTGAGCCATTTAACACACACACACACACACACACACACACACACACACACACACAAAGGAACTGTGCTGTGTCAGGAAATATACATCTATTATGTTCAGAACTTTCCTCTGGACATACAATGTGAAAGACACTCTCCTTGTAATGTCCGCGGCACGTTATACTGACGACAAAGAAGACTTAGTACCATTACTTTTCTCTCCAGAGGTCGCAGATTTCTATCCCTCCTATATGTTTTACCACACCTCATAATCTATCCCAACCCAGAAAGTATGCCTGAAAGTCACATTCCTTCTCATATGGGTCACAACAAAATTCATCCTCACGACTCTTTCCGTCTCCAAAGCTAACCATACCCGTATACCTCCTACATGTCTTTCTTTCCCCTATATACATCAGTCCATAACCAGCGTGTTTCCTGCCGCAGGTCACGGCGGGGTGAACCAACTGGGCGGCATGTTCGTGAACGGGCGGCCGCTCCCGGACATGGTTCGTCAGAGGATCGTGGAGCTGGCTCACAACGGCGTCCGCCCCTGCGACATCTCCCGCCAGCTCCGCGTCTCCCACGGCTGCGTCTCCAAGATCCTTTCCAGGTAGGTAACTTTCGTTGCTCATCGTAGTAGTGGCAGTAGAAAAAGGTATTAGCTTCAATGCTAGTGTTGGAAGCAGCAGTAGCGATGCTGGTATAAGTGGTGGAATTACTAGTAAAATGCTGTTAGCGCGAAAATATAGAACCCTACGGACTCTATAAGAGGATCCAGTGCTCGTGGTCCTCATGTCAAACAGAATGTTGGAGTGAGTGTGGCAAACAAAAATCTCCAAAGCATCGTTTGAAATGCAAACAACAGCCACAGGGAGAAAACGAAGAAAGTTGCAAACCTCAAAAATATCAAAAAAGAAATTCAAAATCCGCCATCTCCCCGGTCCATGTCTTAAGAGTTCCGCCGTAAATATTCTTAAGCGCAACGTCTTTGTATAGCGAAAAGGACTAAATAATATAATCTTCCTTGGCCAAAAGTTTCGACGGATATGGATCTACTCCTGCAAGAAATTGTTCAGCTACTGAGTTTTTCCTTCAAACCTCCTTATATATATATATATATATATATATATATATATATATATATATATATATATATATATATATATATATATAAACTATTCGCCATTTCCCGCGTTAGCGAGGTAGTGCTAAGAACAGAGGACTGGGCCTTTTTTGGAATATCCTCACCTGGCCCCCTCTGTTCCTTCTTTTGAAAAAAAAAAAAAAAAAACGAGAAGGTAGGATTTCCAGCCCCCCGTTCCCTCCCCTTTTAGTCGCCTTCTACGACACGCAGGGAATACGTGGGAAGTATTCTTAATCCCCTATCCCCAGGGATAATATATATATATATATATATATATATATATATATATATATATATATATATATATATATATATATATATCTTTTTGTCGCTGTCTCCCGCGTTTGCGAGGTAGCGCAAGGAAACAGACGAAAGAAATGGCCCAACCCACCCCCATACACATGTATATACATACGTCCACACACGCAAATATACATACCTACACAGCTTTCCATGGTTTACCCCAGACGCTTCACATGCCCTGATTCAATCCACTGACAGCACGTCAACCCCGGTATACCACATCGCTCCAATTCACTCTATTCCTTGCCCTTCTTTCACCCTCCTGCATGTTCAGGCCCCGATCACACAAAATCTTTTTCACTCCATCTTTCCACCTCCAATTTGGTCTCCCTCTTCTCCTCGTTCCCTCCACCTCCGACACATATATCCTCTTGGTCAATCTTTCCTCACTCATTCTCTCCATGTGCCCAAACCATTTCAAAACACCCTCTTCTGCTCTCTCAACCACGCTCTTTTTATTTCCACACATCTCTCTTACCCTTACGTTACTTACTCGATCAAACCACCTCACGCCACACATTGTCCTCAAACATCTCATTTCCAGCACATCCACCCTCCTGCGCACCACTCTATCCATAGCCCACGCCTCGCAACCATACAACATTGTTGGAACCACTATTCCTTCAAACATACCCATTTTTGCTTTCCGAGATAACGTTCTCGACTTCCACACATTCTTCAAGGCTCCCAGAATTTTCGCCCCCTCCCCCATCCTATGATCCACTTCCGCTTCCATGGTTCCATCCGCTGCCAGATCCACTCCCAGATATCTAAAACACTTTACTTCCTCCAGTTTTTCTCCATTCAAACTCACCTCCCAATTGACTTGACCCTCAACCCTACTGTACCTAATAACCTTGCTCTTATTCACATTTACTCTTAACTTTCTTTTTTCACACACTTTACCATGTTTGTTCACAGTTTCCCGCTTTAGCAATGTAGCGCCAGGAACGGAAGAAGAGAGGCCTCAACAGCTCGCATCTATTCTGTGTATATGTGTAATGCACCGAAATTAAGATAATCTGTTCAAATCCAGGTCCCACAGACCTTTCCATGGTTTCCCCCGACCGCTTCATATACCCTGCTTCAGCCTATTGATAGCGCGTCCTTCCCTGTATCCATCGCTCTCACTGTCCTACGCAAGCTTTTCGCTCTCCTGCATATGATTATTCAAGTCTTGTTTCCCTCAGCGTCCCAGCATCCTTCCGCGTGGGCAAAAGCCTGCAGTCATAAGCACTGGGGCTTAGAAATTTCTCAGACTGTGAGAGATGCCGAGTTCTAAAGTCGGTTGGAGGCCATGTATCATCCCTGACCACACGTCTAATCTCAGTTTTATTCGGACAGGATATGCAGTGCGCCATTTTGGCTCTTCGTGTGTCTCAATGCTTTCATATTATGACCATTATTTCGAACAGCCTAGAGCCAATTATAGCCTGTTTTTGATAAGACCTAGAAATTCGATCTTATGCGTCGCTGTGATGAAGACGAAATATGCAAGCTTATTTATTTTCACTAAGAGGTGGAACTGGAACCCGTCGACAATTCTCTGGAAGTGGCGGGTATATTATTGATAAGGTCAGTCATATACGAAGAATCCGACAATTGACATTGATATCGTCTCCAGCCGATGATGGTCAGTTCATGTTACCCCAAAAAGAAAAGACAAAAAAGAAAACGTTCGTCTACTGCTTTTGAAACTACGCGAGATATTAGAGAGGAAAAAAAAAAGTACTTTACAGTAAGATGGAAAAGCATCGACATACACTATATATATATATATATATATATATATATATATATACACACAACTACAACAAAAAAAAAATTGATATACAGATCAGAACCCATTTCAAAAGGACATTTTAACCATTCAAACCAGTGTTTGTATAAGCTTTTGTCACTCTCTATTGGCTCAATTATTCTCACTCATCAACTCGCCAGTATGGAGGAGGAGGGGGGGGGGAGTCCGCCGGTCGTCCGTCACGCAGCGCAACACACCCTTCGTCCCCCCTGCACGAGCTTAATGAAAAATGTTCCATCAAAATTTGGTAAAAAACTCTCTCTCTCTCTCTCTCTCTCTCTCTCTCTCTCTCTCTCTCTCTCTCTCTCTCTCTCTCTCTCTCTCTCTCTCTCCTGTGTGTGTGTGTGTGTGTGTGTGTGTGTTTGTGTGTGTGACTGTGTGTAATTTCCATCAATTTGTGACTGAACTTCTCATTTGTTGGAAATATATGCAAAAAGGTAGATGGGTCGTTCGCTAGTTTGCCGTCTTGTGTGTCTTCGGTTTTCATAATGCTAAAAAGCAGACAGTTCCAATTTATCCTGCACGCTTATCATTCTGTTCCTTTATATCAACATCTTTCTTGACACTGATGATCCATTTATCAGTACAAATGTCTCACGATTCTGTACTTAGGTCATAATCATCTTCACTAACATACCAAGACCATATAAGGACACGGTCAAGAATGGTGCACTGCGCTTCACGCAGGTCAAGTTTTTCAACCCTGTTCCACCTGCTGATACATTTATTAATTCCGACGTTTCCTTCCATATTCCAACATTTATCTATCTACTCCATATCCCTCTTCTCCTTTCACCTTCTCTCCATTCACATATCTCAAATAATCTTTTTCATTTACATTTTTTTTTTTTTCTTTTTTATACTTTGTCGCTGTCTCCCGCGTTTGCGAGGTAGCGATTTTTTTATAATTACTCACCTTTGCATTCAAATCACCCATCACTATAACCCGGTCTCGTGCATCAAAACCACTAACACACTCATTCAGCTGCTCCCAAAACACTTGCCTCTCTTGATCTTTCTTCTCATGCCCAGGTGCATATGCACCCACCTCTCTCCATCAACTTTCAGTTTTACCCATATTAATCGAGAATTTACTTTCTTACACTCTATCACATACTCCCACAACTCCTGTTTCAGGAGTATTGCTACTCCTTCCCTTGCTCTTGTCCTCTCACTAACCCCTGACTTTACTCCCCAGACATTCCCAAACCACTCTTCCCCTTTACCCTTGAGCTTCGTTTCACTCAGAGCCAAAACATCCAGGTTCCTTTCCTCAAACATACTACCTATCTCTCCTTTTTTCACATCTTGGTTACATCCACACACATTTAGGCACCCCACTCTGAGCCTTCGAGGAGGATGAGCACTCCCCGCGTGACTCCTTCTTCTGTTTCCCATTTTAGAAAGTTAATACAAGGAGGGGAGGATTTCTGGCCCCCCGCTCCCGTCCCCTCTAGTCGCTTTCTACGACACGCGAGGAATACGTGGGAAGTATTCTTTCACCCCTATCCCCAGGGATATCTTCGCTTATTATGTTTAATGATGTTTTAACATTTCCTCAAAACTCAGTTCCATTTATCGATATATATGAAAAAGTATTGCCACCCTTCGCTCACTACTCATTGTTTCACAACCTTTCAGATCACATCAGAACGAAAAGACGATTCTTTTTTTATCCAGATATCTATAATTTTCTTCTATTCCACTTCTCTCTCCCCCTTATCCTCCTTTCTTCTTCTCTTCCATTCCCCCTTTTAAATTCCTTGTCTACCCCTCCCACAAGCTGAGAACAGGACAGACAAAACATGCCATAACAAAACTAATCCTCTTGGTCGAGATTGGCACACGGCCTCACAATGGCAGTCTAATGGAAAAGGAGGATAGAATCAGCTATAACATAAGTGGCTGATCCCCTCCCCATTGGCCTATGGTGACTGTCTCTTGTTTTCCTTGGGTAGATGGCACTGGTTCTGAGTGTGTGTGTCCTCTGACGCTGGATGATAATCTCATCCCGGCAATAACAGTCGGTGACTCATGATTCTCTGAATATTTAAACCATGCCTGTGATTTCTTCATTATGTATACGATGGATTTAAGGCTTGGTTTCTTTTTTACTTCCCCTCACATATTTTCCCACCCTATGGCAAGTCTGAGTAATCGGCACCTACTTTGATTTGAGTATATTAATCCATATCATCTATTACGAAATCGGCAGCTACTTTGAGTTGAGCATATTAATCCGTATCGCTTATCACGAAATCAGCAGCTACTTTGATTTGAGTACATTAATCCTCATTATTTATTACGAACTTCACTTCCATCATATAAACCTAAAGATAAATATCTTGATTCCGTTATACCAGCCACTGACTGAATTAGTCATCCAGTTTTCTCTGGGACCATTAGTCGTAAATTTGATATTGGCGTGGTTCCCCTCGAGTCCTGGCAGGACTATTCCTTAAGTTTTGGCAGCTGCACTGAGGGAACTAGACCAGACTGGCTATAACTGATCTAGTCCTAACGGGTTGGCCGCTGCAGTGAGAGAGCCTCTCCCCCAACATTGGTGTGGGTGATCTATCTCACTCAGAATATATGCTGCATCTCAGGAACAAGACCATCAGAGCTGTGGCTTACCTGGTCGTCATAGTGTAGCCGCTGCACTAAAGGGGACCAGACCATCTGGGCTGTGGAGCTAGTGTGACCCTATCGACATGGTTGCTGCATCTAACGGACCAGGCCGACCATCTGGATTGTGGCTACTTTGATTTACTTGGCTAACTACCCCACCGAGGGAACTGAACCTAGCTGGTTATGCATAATCTGGTCAGTTCTTGATGGCCTCCTCGCCAAAGGAAGCTGTAGTCTGTGGCTGGTTTGGTACCCTTCGGTCGGCCACTGCACTCACAGGAGTGATGAACAGTTTAGGTTCACTACCGACCTTCCCTCTGGCGAGTTGCTTGTCACTGTCTTGTCTAGCTGATAGCGTACCTCGTCCCGCTGACTGATGTGTGTTCGGATCAAACGTATAGGAAAGATAAAGAAAAGAAAGGACTGGAGGAGGCGAAAGACGAAGGGAAGGAATAACATGGTATGGCTAGAGTTCTTTGAATAGCAGAAGATACTGTCTGGAAGAAAAGAAATTTTATGATAGCATTTTACTGTTATAAATTTAGTAGCTTTTATATTGTTATTATTCATGTAAGGTGAGGGAAGAGAAATAACCTCCTTCGAAGGAGAGATTAATCTTCTAATAAATAATTATCAAACATTTTGGATCCATCGATTACCTGTGGTGAAGAGACGTACGAAAAGCTGTGAGGACAGCATCTTTGAGTTCAGTTCTAGTAGTATCGTATGAGAAAAAAATATGGAGAGCGTTTTCTTCAGAATGGTTCAAGTTCGAAGTTCAAACAACGTTCGTAATAAGCCTTTAGTAGTCAGCTGTAAACATCTTTATAACAAATAGCTGAGCCTGACGCTTGTTTCTCTTACCCTTTTGGTTAATATGAACAATAATTAGATCCATACATGTGTCCGAACCAACTAGTCAACCTCAAAATCTTGTATATCTCAATCTTCTTTGTGAGTGGGTGCCCGTCACACCATTTTATCATAATTGGGTCCACTCTCAGTTGTTGATGTTCTCGTATATCGTTCGCTGGCCATTTGCTTTGACCAAATCCAGTGGGATACAGTGTCACAGATCGTACGCTTCACCAATATTTACCTAATTCTTCCCTCGAGTAATTACTTTCATTTACTTCACGCATAAGTGTTGTAATAACGTCAAACTCCTTGAGCTTATCTATCCACTGAACACTACCCTCAATTTCTTTATAGCCATACACTTTACTCACTTCTAGTTTTAACCAGTCACCTCTTTCATTAGCTTATCTACAATCAAAGTATCCTACTTATTTGCCACTTTAGATTCGAGTACCTCCTCCACCCAACTGTTTCCTCTTACTGCTTGACGCACCAAAGCTGATCTCATTACCCGTGACTGTACACAGAGAGATGTGGCAATACTCGGGTTTTTTCACCACAGCAGAGCGGCTAACCTTGAAGCTTTGCATTCCGGTCAATTATGGGTTCCAAAAGAAGGCTTCCCGTGTAGGGAGATCTAAAGAATAAAATCTCTAGTCTTGGTTTGTTTTCCTATGCTCTGTTGGAGTATAAGCCGAGCAGCTTGACTTCCTAGTCTATATTTCCAGCTTTGATATTTCAACTGACCTCGGTGTAAAGTCGATATTCTCATTGGAGCTGCGTAGAGAATCAAAAATGTGGCCGTGGTTATTGCCCTTCGCTCATCTTCTCCCGGTAATCATCTAGGATAATCCAACTTCTTTTTATTCTATTTTTTCTTGACAGGAAAAAAACTGAGTAAAATATCGTGTTTGGCGAGTTCTGATAACGTCACAATGATTAACCGCCTCACCTCTGTCGGCAGGCAGTGACCTGCTGCATTACGTCGCCTCTGTTAACACATCTGTGGAACTGTGAGGTAAGGAAGAGAGAGACACCGAGACGGAGATGGGGTAGTGGGGTTGTTACAAGCCTGGCGTTACTAATGTGAGCCATAAGTGACAGGGCAGCAAGTGCGGCCATGTCTGCTCGCTTGTCGCACCCCTTGACAGACTGCAGGAGATGTAATCTTGATGGTCTGAGATACCAGACTCTCTAAGGCCCCCGAGGATCGGAGTCAGCGTGGGATGTGTTGTCAGTGTTTTAGATCTGTCATCATCGTCACAACCTTTCGTCGTTGAAGTCCTAAGATTCTAGATTAAGTTCAAACTAAGCTTTCTAATTTAAAAAAAAAAAAAAGATAACTTTTTTACGAAATAGAAAAAAACTGTACTTAAGCCCAAGAGAAATAGCGATGGTATCAAGATGATTACATATAATTTAGGACACACACATCTCTGAAATATTTCAAGCTTACGTTGTGTTCGTAACGTATATTCATCTCTCATTTCTGTATTTCCGTATCTTGATCAAGGTTTTCCTTAAACCGATTTTCCTTCACTAAACTTTGGTGAACTTGGCCTCATTCATCTGATTATTGATATGACTAGATCACTGATCACGTCTGCTAATTCAGGCATAGTTCTTGTAGCAACCGAAGCTTCATCCTCTGTGCTGATGGAGAATTTCATGATGTTTCTTGCATTACAGAGACACCTCTACCTCCGGCCGTTTGTGAGTAAGCTTTTTATAAGTTCTAGTGATGTGTTTTGTTTCCTTTGTCTATACTCGCATTGTGTCGTGACTGGTAAGCGGACTGTGGCCCCAAATATCCTTAAGCAATACTTTCGTTTGGCACTATTTTCATTTATTTGGCTGGAGTGTGCTTCCCTAGTGAATGTATCCATTACTGTTCGTAGCAAAATTCTCAATGCCCGTATTGTCCCTTTGTTTAGCTTTCGTTATGGTTGAAGACGAGCACTCTTGCATCCCGTCTTCTAAGTTGCATGACCTCCCGCTTTCCCTCGCCGCAGTTAGTGACGTAAACACTCACCAGGGTAACTTCACAGACCTGCGCAGGCGTTACGCTTGGTGCCCCGCCACATGTGAACATTTAAGGCGCTTTCTTTGATCGTTTGCTCTCATGACTGCGGCAATGGCTGAGGTTCAGCTATCTAGATAATCACCAGCAACCGTATATCATCCATTTATGTAAATGAGTCTCGATATCTGATTCATGAAAGAAATTCATAGTTAGTTCCCGGGTCCTCAGTGACATTCCTTGCTCAAGCAATCTAAACTTTCCCTGATCCATTCTTCCCTTCCAACACTTTTGCTTTCAATCGATCTTGTGTTTTCACCTTATCTTAGGCACTTTTGTAATCGCTTACCATACATATTACAGGTATTAACCTGGTGGCTTAGATTATCATATCGTAATGCTAGAATTATCCTCAATACAAAAAAAATTCTGCCCCAAAAAGAACTGTTATGATGGTGCGTATTTTGACTCTGGTATCCACCATGTGCCGCCAGCTGGCGAGGTTGCTTGTATATCGGCTCGGATGGTCCCTGAGGTAGCTAGACATTAACAACTTTGTCTGACGTAGCAAACTTCCTCCTTCGCCTTTTCCGACTTAGGGCGTAGCATGGAAGAAAACGTACACTGAGGGGGCTTAGAGGAAGAGAATCAGCCTCTGAAGAATGATAGGTGTGTGACAAACTAAATATTGGAGCAAAGGAAAGTGCACCAGTGATACTCTGAGCACTTCCTGAGTTCAAAAGACAGAAGACAGGCTTCATTTTCACGGGTGTAATACAGTCTGAAATGACGGTGTTCGATCTACTGCCATTAGGGCAAAATATTCTGTCCTTTTAGTGAAAATAATAAAGACTTTTTTTACATTTTCTTTTTTTGTTTACTCGAACGGAAGTGAAAGTTGACATTAAGAAATACGAAATGTGATACAGATGAATTAGATGAATGCCAGCTGCCAAAGGGGAAGCAGTAAGTGTGAGGAGGAGCCATGAGATTTGGGGGTGAGGAAGGGTAGTGCCAGTGTGTGGTTGACAGGAGGGCGCCCCTTTGTACTGCACGCCATACCCTGACACCGTGAATGATTTACCGAGAAGTATGACAGTAATTAGGAGCTGCGTGCCTCTGAGAATTTGTTATGGTGTTGAGGTGTAAAATGGTTGGCATGTTTAACGTTCCTACGCTCATACATCACCAAGCCAGCAGCCGCGCTGTTAGTTCGAACCTCGGAGAGGGTTTAGGTTTGAGGAAGTTCAGTTTATCGACTCTGTGATGTTCCGCAGAATAGCAGAAATCATACATTACACGACGAAGTGCTTTGAAAACAATATGGCATGCACCAAAATTACTTTGAAAATGTCACACTTGCAGATATCATCCTGGATCTTGCAGTATCTTTATCTACCCTTCGTGTGAGCATGGCCACTCAACACTTCCTCTATACTGAGCACATGAGCACCAGACATCTTTGGCACATGCAAAGTAACAATAGAATCTGGTCACTTCGAAACTGCGTGTCTGTAGTGACACACACAACTTATCTCTGTAGACCAGCGCAATTACTCTCAAGTCTGTGCACCCAAACCATATATCAATCTAATTTCTGCCCAGCAGCCGACAGTTAGGACCAGCTTCTGTATGCCTCTTCATCACATGTTTTATATACCTAAAATGGCTTTTATCTATTCATACATACTCATGAGCAACGAGTGGAGAGGTGGGAATACATATTAAAGGTCTCAGTACACAGTAGCACAAGTAGATATATCAAGTACATTCAACTGCCTGATGTGATTACAGATATGAGACATATTAGTCGACTTCAGACTAACAAATCCATAATGAATTAACAATAAATCTTCCAATCCACCACTCACAACAAATTCGTCCAATAGATCCTCGAGAAGGAAATGCCAGACTATCTTAGAATTGCCATTCAACTATGTAATGTTCCAATGTATGCTCAGAATGTCTCTAACACATTATACGTTTTATGTTATCTGGTATTCATTTCTTTACGAATAACATGCATAACGTATGTGTAGCAAAGACCTTTTCTTATTATAACATAATATCCCAGCGATGGCTCCCGTTTTTGTCTTTACCGTAAAAATATAGTGCATCACAAAAAAAAGATAAAAGTGCTTTGTTCCTTGTGCTCTTAAGATGATCATATTGGGTCATTACATTATAATCATATTCTTTTACGAAGATATTCTTCTAATAGAATTACTCGACATAATTGGGTTAATATCAATAGCTTGCCTACAGCAGGTATAATTGGCTCGTACATCTACATCGGTAAGTCTATGTAATCTCAATATGTGAAAGGATTTCTGGGAATCCAATAATCACATTAGATCTTCCCTGGTTTCAAGAAGAGAGAAAAATAAATGCATTTTGACTTCTCTTACTCTCTTCTTACATCTACACGACGATAATTAAGTGAGACAATCACACTCCGTCAGTCATAAACAACCAACCCATTGTGTTGATTTTTCACATCATATGCATATTGTTGTAGTCCGAACTACCTGGAAAAACGAATGCACTAATTAACGTCTGCTATAAAAGGCCACATAATGGCACATGGAACTCTCACATGGTGAGACGTTATCCCCAGTTAACATACAAAATTGGTTAGGTCAGGGCAGTAGTTTCAATAGGATCACTTAGTGTCCTACATACACACACACACATGCAGATTCCCCCCCCCCCTCTCTCTCTCTCTCTCTCAAAGTTACTTTAGTAAAGTCATAATTTAACAACCCTTTCTTGGTATACTAAATTCCATTTCATAAATCTTTCGTCGTTTCCCCTCCTTGCATGAATTATGGCCTTTGATATAACTAATATTTTTGTGGCAGAGGCAGCAAAAGTTCTTCGGGATAAATATGTACCCCTGTGAATTATTTCCGAAGGTCCCTTGACCTCGCTCCTAACACTAGCTCTGAAGCTTGGTGGCTCCTAACCTCCATCATCATTCATAAAGTCACTCATCAGTGATTCCTTCCTTTACGTCTCATCCCTATTCTCTTACTCAAATTCCAAACCTCCGTTAAAAAATACTTGAGTACATCAAAAAATTCTGA
This sequence comes from Panulirus ornatus, assembly GCF_036320965.1. NCBI lineage: Eukaryota > Metazoa > Arthropoda > Malacostraca > Decapoda > Palinuridae > Panulirus > Panulirus ornatus. The sequence goes on from NC_092241.1 coordinate 28,301,161, forward strand.
TTTGCATAAAATTTTCCAATACTTTAACTCAACTTTGCAAAATTTAATGCTCCTTAAAGCAAATTATTTCCTTTTCCAATTCGTTTTGATTATCCTGTTTATTTACGCCATACGACAATAAGGATACTTAGTAGTACCATAACATATATCTTGTAAAACTCACATCACACAAGTAGGTAAATCTTCATCTAGAAGTATAAGAAATTTTGCACAACTGGAAGTTATTCCATTCTTGCAAAGGAATTATTCTTTCTTGTACGGAGAATTAGTCTCACATTTTCCATCCATAATAGTACTCACTTGGAAAGGTTTAATCTGAAGTGATCCAGCTTATCAACACTTCCTCTCAGTCTGGCCTCAACATTCGATCCACTTTCTTTGAGTTATACCGTTTGTTTTCTTTCTCTCTGTAGGTAAGACTTTGATGTCTCTATCTGATAAATGATTGCTAGTGTTCTTACGCTATTAGCTAAGCCACAAAGCACCCGGCAAACCACTGCATTGTTAAATTCCAGTGTGGTCGCTGGCAAATCGAGGATGGACAGCTGTGATATGTGCTTCTTTCCCTCTACCGCTAAGCTCTAGAACTACTTACTTCTTTTCAATTTACTTTGCAACAAATGTAAGTAACTATTGACATATCACTTCTTAAAAGAAAAAGGTCCAAATCATTTAATCATTTCAGTATTTTGTCCTTTTTACTTCTCTTAGATGAAGATTTCTTTACATGATTTGTGCATCTCGCAGAAAAGACATTTATTCATATGGTTATGATATATGCCTGCATCTAAGTATTACTCAACTTCTTTCACCCACTCCGGGGGTTGTGTTCATATAGGTGACACATCGATACAATATGCATGCATCTAAAGACTAATAAATTTCTTTAACCCACTCCGTCCAACATGAGTAACCCAACCCTCTGCCTTAGGCAGATGGGGGAAATGAAAGAATAAAAGATCGAATTTTGGGAAGTTATTCTTTAGAAAATATAAGGTACGTCTAAGATATGAAACCGCAAGAAAAAAAAGATGAAAACAATACCGTGTATAGCCTGTGGGAACAGTCACAACCTCAGACTGGGTGATGGTAAGGAGTACTGGTACTGTGCAATTATCTACATTCCTCCCACTTGACGAAGAAGCCAGCTTGGGTCATGGAGACCCATAATACAAGCGTGCACTACTAGAAATACAAGCATACATTAACGACTACATAACAATGCAAATACACTGAAATCAGCTTCCTTTGCGGCGGACTTCTAGGTGTTATCGAAGGTTGGAGTGAAGGGATTGGCCACTGAACGCTTTCAGAAAGTTTATATTACTCTCCTGACGCTTTACTTACGATCTGTCGGTCTACCGCTACTGTGATACAACTGCTCATATCATGAGCTGTAAATAGAATGAAATCCTGAGTGACAGAAAACAAGGTGTATGAGAGACGTCATTTTCTAACATATGGATGAATATATCACTGCCCTCGACTGCTTGCAGTCGACGGCAAACCTATAAGCGTCAAGTGTGGAACGACTAAAGCCATGTCCAAGACGGGATGACCAGACCTTTGAAAGTCGGATCCTACACGTTAACAATATGTCAGATTTTTTCAGGTAAAAATCAGGAAGATATTGAAATATCTCTAAATGTAGCTATTCTTTAGAAAAAAAATATAGTAATCTCTATAGACCTGCTACCTTTCTGACGCACTAATTAGCTAACACCCGTGGGCAGCGGGCTATGGTAAAGGCTGGGTCTATATGGTATTTAACGTAGAAATTCTTGAAATTATCAAAATGTCCGTAAAGGCTATTATTCCTTAGATAAGAGAAGCTTTACGGACCGACTACTATTCTAATTTACCCTAACTAAAACCCGTAACCTGCAGATTATGGTGAAGGCGGGGTCCCAATGGTATCTTAACCCGTATTGGTGTTGTTCTGACCCTCACCCACACACATACACACACACAACATTCCTTCTTGCAGGTACTATGAGACGGGATCCATCAGACCCGGTGTAATCGGCGGGTCTAAGCCCAAGGTGGCCACACCTACAGTGGTGGAAGCCATCGCCAACTACAAGAAACAGAACCCCACTATGTTTGCCTGGGAGATCAGGAAGCGTCTTCTGGCAGATGGTGTATGTGACGAGGAAGGCGTTCCATCTGTCTCCAGTATTAACAGGTGGGTGACGACCAGCACTGACTAACCCATTACCCGTCGTTCTCTTCTAGATATTACGAGACCGGCAGCTACAAAGCCGGTGTCATCGGCGGCTCCAAACCCAAAGTAGCGACTCCCCTGGTGGTGGACACCATTGCCAGGTACAAACGGGAGAACCCGACCATGTTCGCCTGGGAGATCCGGGACAGGCTGCTTGTGGAGAATGTTTGTACCCAGGAGAACGTACCCTCCGTGTCCTCCATCAACAGGTAAATTTGGCAGGAGACCGAGACGTGCACTTGTTCTGCCAAGCCTGCCTGTTTGCCGTGACGTAGCTGTTTGGCCTGCCTTGCACTCACCTCAGCAGTGATCTTTCTATCTCACTTGATCAGCATGCGCGTCTTGGTCGCGTTATCTCAAGAAGACAGAATCAAGTTTGCACCTTTTCGTGTCACGTTTTCTATTCTGGCAGCGTTGTCTGTACAGATTAGTAGTGAATGTACCATGCACTGTATCCTGTCTGCGTTGAATCCACCCTCTCCATGCACTTGCATAATATTTTTTGCACGTACGCTTTTCTGTATTGTTAGAAGGTAGTTCCACCCCTAAGAAATAAGTAAGCATTTGTATTTTGTCTCTACGTATAGAACATTACGGAAGAGTACAATGTTGCACCATGAATTAGTTTTTTTACATTATATATATATATATATATATATATATATATATATATATATATATATATATATATATATATATATATATCCTCTCTTGTTTCTTCTGTTCCTCTTTTTTATTTACATAATACATATGTGTCATTATTAGTGTTGGCATTTCATGACAAATTAGACACACGTTAACCTTTGAGGGTTGCTGAGAGAGACACTAATAAAACACTTTAGTTGTATGGGATGTAACAGGCTACAGATCGTCTCATGTATATTCTAATGCCTAACACGAAGACCATTTATCCCTCCCACGGGAAAGCGACAGAAGAATGTGGCAATTATTTTTCACTTTGCCTTTTTCGTTTTCCTTCTCTCTCTTTCCTTTCTCGTTTATCATACACCTAAAAACTCGTAAACACCGAAATCAAATTTCCGTTCACTTAGGCATCGACGCAACATTCACAGTTTTGGTTGCCATCTCTGTGTGGTTTGTGTTTAAGGCCACCATCAGGTAGATCACAATGTTAATTTCCTACTTGCTGACCCTCACCAATCGCGTTGTGACGGTGACCAACAGATGACGGGGACGAGACCGAATAGTAAACCTATAACCACTTTGCCCGAGTTCTTCTACTCCTAGTTTTCTCTTTAATGTTATGATCTTATTCCTTGTAGCAGTTCCTGAGTGCCAAATGAATTTATGCCTTCCGTCAGCGAGGAATGGAAAATAATCCTTGAACAAACGATAAACTGCTGTATGGCAAACGATACATTGTTGTTATGGCTAATCAAACATTCAAGAGAAAATATATGTGACCACGATAAGGCGCAGTCGACTTGACTCGCATGAAGCCAACAACAAGAAGTGAGGAGGCAGGTTTATGCGAGGGTGAGTAGTAGCTACTCTAATGGGAGGGGATTGAAAGGGGAGCTAACTTATCTGTACGTGTCAGCTCGCTGTTGACCCTCGTAATCACAAGGGTGAGGTGCCTGAATGCTCAGATAATCGATGATAATATCGATATAAATCCACGTGTTTGACGCTTGACGAATGGAACGGGGTGAGGTTTGAGTGATGAGACTAATGTGTGTGGGGGCGTGACTGCTGCTACTGAACCGAGTATGAATGGGCGTACTGGTGTGGAGGCCGGGCAACAACTGCTGAACGGAGGCGAGTGATGAAGGGGGAACTGGCGACCGCTCTTCCATGTCCTGTTTGTCTTATCAACGCAAGTACTGCGGCTCGCACGCTCCAGGCGCCACGCCACATTAACGATTTTCTTTACAAGGTTCACAAGCGTAATACCATTTTTGCGAAGACCGTCCTAGTTCAAAGTGCAACACTTTCTCAGTTGCCTTAGTGAGAGTGTGCGTGGTTATTATAGATATTGAAGAGGCCAGTGAGAGGTAATACGTTTGTCAATGAGTGTTTCTGCACCGAGAATAATTCACAAAAAACAACTTTAAGGAAAACCCCAAATATCATATGATCTTGTCGTAAAGTAACTTTGATAATATTTCAAAATGAGGAGCCCTTCATCCCAACTACCTCCTTGCCTACAGGTAACCTTGTTACAGACGTAACGTTCTATTCGGACAAGTTGTATAAGCCTCCCTGGTCACATTACCCACAAGCGCTCGACTCGCCCATCTTTTACCTTTTAACTTTACCACTTTGTCTTCCCCTTGCCTTAGCTCTGACCACCATGATTTCCTCCCTCCACCAACCCCTTGAATACGACCACCGTCTTGCCATCACTTAGACCAGCCTCCCTCAACACCCCTCACTGTCACCGCCCTTTCGTGCCCTCCTCACCACCACCGCCCTCACGTGCCTCCCTCACCACCACCGCCCTCACGTGCCCACAGAATAGTGCGCAACAAGGCGGCGGAGAAGGTCAAGCATGGGCTGCCGGGGACGCCCTCACCAGTGTCGCAGGCCACCTCCGTCATCACCCACGTCCCGCCCGCGCCCCACGACACCGTCCTCCAGCGCCCCGGGTCCTACTCCATCAACGGCATCCTCGGCCTTCCTCCCCTCACAGATCCTAATGGGAACATCCACAAGAGGAAGAGGGAAGACACCGGTGAGTATATCTCCAGTCTTTAAGGCTATAATCTCTTTTGCACTATGCTTGGGTGTAAAACTGAAAAGCTAGATTGCAGTGTCAAATTCGCCTCTAGTACTTAAGCACTGCTACTAGCGGTGTGCCATAATGAGCGTAGAATCTCTTTCGATTCGCCTCCATAACATCTTGCTCTCCCTGAGGGTGCCACAGCCGTGGTTGCACCAGCAAGAGGGCCTGGTTATCTCATTCAGCCTCCCTAATCTCCCAGCTGTCGAGGATCACCCTCATTATCATCAAGGCGACGAAGCTAATGATTTTCCTGCGATGTTTTGATGGCGCCTGAGCCATCTTTAACTCTGAGGGACCAGACGTGTGCACAGTTTATCATTTATCTCGTTTCCACTTGTGATCTTATCTAGGACTTTCTCCTGGTATATGCTTTTCTTTGGAAGAGTTATTGTATATATTTTCTCTCGTGTTTGTTACTTTGTGACTTTCTATATCTTACTGACCTTCACCGTACGATATCATGCGTCTTACACGTGTGTGTATATATACATACATAATATATATATATATATATATATATATATATATATATATATATATATATATATATATATATATATACTTATTTATTTGTAGAGATACTAGCACGTTTCTAAACCTACGTGTTTAACCCACCTTAACAAAAAAGCGTCAAGAACAAAAGAATAACAGGCTCATTCGCACCCTTTCGCATGTTGTTGTCATGAATGAGGTAACGAGAAAATAAATTCATATTCACAGCCGGCCCTACAAACTACTCTATGGTGTAGCTAGTACGCTTCATATGCCATCATGGTTCAGCCCACTAACAGTAAGTCGACCCCCATATCCAAAGCGCTCCTCTCACTTTCCTGGTTACTCAGCATACGATATCCCAAAGCCCCCTCAGCTCTAACCCTACATAAAACTCAACTCTCCTCCAGGTTTGATGCAGAGTTACAATATCAGTACTATTATACTAACTCCCAAGTCTTATGATCAGATGCAAAAGAAAAAATAGTTATCCTTGTAATCTGCTGCTCACTGAAACCAACACCTGTTAAGTCTGTCCCCCCAGGAATGACATAGCTCTTCTTGCTTCCAGATGAACACCGAGATATGACCAACTATCAGGACGACGACCTCAAGCGACCCAGAACTCAATACAACACTGATCCTCTCTATACCAGTGTAAGTAGACTACGTTTGATAATGTTCGCTCTATCATTGTTACTACATTTAGCATAATATAGCTATTTAGTATTATTGATATATCTTTTTCTGTTTAGCTATTATCTTCGTCACAGTCCTAAGAATGGGAGCTGTGGTAATTTCAACTGTAATGACTGTGGTAACAGGGAGTAGTGAGAAATTTGAAAGTAACTGCATTGTTGGTTGTCATAGAAGGTATGATGGCAAGTGTCATCAGCATCTGCAACATTATAAGCAGGAGAAGCAGTAGCAATTGTACATCTAAGAGCAAAAGTCTTAAGCATGAATACGAAATTATTTTCGTAGGAATGTTATGTGAGGCAGGCAGCAGTAATATTGGAAACAGTAGTAATGAAAGCAGTAATAGCGGACATGTTGCTCCAACATGTGTTTTGTTTTTATAACAGTAACTCATAATAGTATTCGTCTGAATTATATTCTCATATGTATCATCCAACAAATCATGCTACATGAAATATGATATATACATTATATATATATATATATATATATATATATATATATATATATATATATATATATATATATATATATATATATATATATTCCAAGACCGCCTTGGCACTCAAAAATGAGTGAAAAAAAGATAATGGTTTTGAAAATTTTGAAATGCAACGCAATTTCAAGTTACAATAAGGGAAGTACAGGAGTAAGAAAATCTCCAGCGACATCTGTCCAAGGTCCTGAAGGAGGATGTGTCCTGCGGTCATCTTAACTCGTCCAGTAAGAATGGGGACAATTTGTCCACACTTAAACGAGTTTTCCCAAAGTGACTGTGACATCTACCGGCCTAACACCATCTTACGATCAACGATTAAATTGATCTTGATCGTCAGTCTCAAAGAAACTTGTGGACACTGAAATGTCGCGCGACAATATTGAGCAATAAACTAGATTTATTATACCTTGACGCTCCAGATCACCCAAACAAAGCAACCTATATCTTTTATAACCCTCTTGACGAGGAATCATTTGTAATTCTATTGACCATTTCTTGATATGGAGCTCCGGTCATTGGTGGCCATTCAGTCTTCTTGGGTCATATTCCCCGTCACTTGTAACCCTTTCAGAGACGTTATTACCTGCTTTGAAATTCCACGAGGCGTCTTTGCCTATCTCAAGTCTGGTAGAGAGGCAAATTTACGAGCGAGTTACTTCTCTTTTATTCTTCCTGGCTCCGTCCTCGCTCAACATTTGTCTGTTCTAAGATGGTAGTTGCAGAAGGTAGTTGTGCATACATTTTTGGATGATGATTGTAGATGTGGTGACGAAGACGACCCTCTGGTGGTAGAGGAGGGTGAAGGATCCCGTACAGTGGTATTGGAGGATCCCGTACAGTGGTGGTGGTGAATCCCATGAAGCGGTGGTGAAGGATCCCATATAAAGGTGCTGGTGATGGCGGTTGTCGTCGTCGTAGAGGAGGAGATCGCACACTTAGTTCGTCATCATCCGGATCCCATACCCTTCCCACGTTTTGTATGGTCATGTATCACCAACTAGCGTGATCATCCCTCCTTCCACGACCTCGTCAATGAACCATTAACACACTTGTTACCGTTCATCCTTAGCGGTACACTTCCATTTTGCTTCTGTCTTCAGCAAGTTGTGCAAGAAACCTTCATTGACTCCCCCTTCGTCGGTCTGTCTGATTCAGTTGCAATTACCTATTCATTTGAGTGGTTACCAACCATGACACAGTGCCGTTGTCTCTTTCCATGGCACATTAACTGCATGAATATGATTCACAGTTGATATAAGTTTCCTTAACTACCAGCCGCGTTTATCTAGTTTCTGAAAATTGCATTCAGGAAGTTGAGTAAATCTTTAATGAATCAACTTTCATATGAAAGCCAATATACGTAGAAGCCTCTACGACTGTCGAATACAAGAGGAAATTTCGGCACCACATTCTCAGAATATTGTTACTGGAGAATGAATTACCTCATTCGTGAGGCCCTTCATGTCACAAACAGCTTGTGTAAACACTTCCTTACCGAGCTTATTGCTTGTTCTGATGGTCGTAAATATCGCTATACCATCAACGCCCAAATCATTTCCATCAAGAACGAAAAGAAAGCAATAACGGAGTGAATTGTTATCCGCCGTCATGTAGGTGAACGTTACACAAATCTCACTCATTTTGAGGTTTATTCCTGTACACAAAGCCATCGTTTTGCACGACGGGTTCAGTACAAAACCATGAACCTTTGGTGTTATTGCACGTAGAGCTCACAACCACGTCTTAAGTCATTGATTTTCTTTATCATTCCTGAAGTATATGAGCAATAATCTTTCTTTTTTAAAGATTTGCGTAATTAATATGAACATCAACTTGGAATTCAGAAATGTACTTCAGTAACGAGTTCAAGAACACAATATATTGCTCACGTGTCACAACAAACCAGGCCGAAATGCTTCAACAAGTTACAAAAAGCAAAGTGCTTTTTTTAAATGCGTTGGCCAATCTGATTTTGAATGAAATACGAGTCTATCAATCAACCCTTTCCTTCGTATGAATTATACTTAGCACGATGGTAATTGGTCTTGTTCTCCCCAGATGTTGTGGTCGAAGCAGTGGTCGACGCTGAAGACTGAGGACGAGGCCAAGACGTTCTTGTCAGAACTTGGAGGGGGAGTTCCCGGGGGCGCGCCGTCCCCCTACAGGTAGGTCAAGTTGCAGTGTGGCAGGCGCTCGAATCTTTTTTTTCTTTTTTAATATTAGCTTATGTAGATGACATTAGCAACTGAGTACAATGATTAAGGCCATTTTATATACGCTCCACACACACACACACACACACACACACACACACACACACACACACCAGGTAGCCATTTTATGAACCAGTCCCAAGGGGAAGATGAAGAGATGGGTTGGCTGTGGACAGACTGCCGCGACCAGGATTGGAACTTTTTCGGCGGGCTCGACCACGTGCGACCCGTGCATGCTTCCTAATACAATGTGATATTTGCTGATATCTTTAATCATTAGATACATTTCTGCACATATTAAATCAAATCACACATTCTTCCTCGGTCTCCAGTAGCGTCCAGTCCTTCGTGGATCACCCGTCCAGCTACCCGTCAGTGTCGACCGCCCCCCTCTCCACGGACGCCCTCTACGAGACCATGTCAGTGACGCAGTCCAACAACAACCACGTCTACTCTCCTCCCCTCCCTACCTCCCTCGGTAAGTCACTCCTAAAGAACGTTCTCCCTGATGCCTTGAAGCTTCCAGCTCCGGTCTTATGTTCATGGTGATGGGTATGATGGTTCGTACATCTAAAAAAAAAAAAGAAAAAAGTCTTGGCAAAAAAGAAAAAAATAAATCGTCAAACAAAGAAAACTAAATTCCAGTTTGCAAGTAAAAGATTTTCCTTAATAGCAGGGATTTGAGTTCAGGGTTTTTCACTTGTGGTTGGCCTCCTACAGGTAGTGCAGGTGGACTAGCGCCTCTCACACCCATCACTATGCAAGACGTGAAGCCAATCCTAGCGACATCGTCAGTCCTAGACTCCACCGCCTCTCAGTACCAGCAAGGTAAGGAAGGCCGGCCCACGCACCACCGTAGCTATTGACGGTGTTCTCTTATCACCATCGACATCATCATGGCTAACACTGCCTCTGAGGGATACTGTCTAACCCAGCGATTACTGATGAATGGAGCTTAAGTCACTTTACCGAGAACAGATGTAATCATTAGCTGCCAATGATTAGACGATGTAATTATTAGCTGCCAATGATGAGACTAATCATTGAAATGAGTAAACAAGTCAATTATACCATTAAAGCAATAATTGTATAAAGAATATGGCTCTGAACAGATACAGCAAATACGTACACAGATCCATATAATAAACACATCGTTCTCGATAATGGGACGTGCGCCACCCTGTGCTGTATTCCTCTAATATACATCCAATCACTACCATTGTATATCACTGCTATACAAAACTGTTAGTGATGAAGAAAGATGAGATCAGAACGTCGTCATCCAAGACGAAAGAGAATAAAGTAGCTTAGAACGTATCAGGAAATTATATTCCTTGTAACAGATCCTGACCACGAAGCATACTCATTAGCGTCATCTGAATCCGCCAGTAAAATTGCGTCTAAGAATGATAACTAAAGATAACCTCAGCCATGAACTCCTGGAGATCACCGACCACAAGTTCGTCGTAGGGGTTGTTAACCTACCAAGTTTACTTGCATGTCATTGAGCCATTTATGACCAACTTGGACACCTTGTATCAATATTTCTTTTCGTTAGAAATACAGAGAGAGAGAGAGAGAGAGAGAGAGAGAGAGAGAGAGAGAGAGAGAGAGAGAGAGAGAGTGAGTGAGTTTGAAAGAAAAATGGATGAGAAATCATTTCCGGTGAGGCTGTATCATTATCAATGGACAGTGAGGAGTAGAGTCCCTTCGACGATCTTTTCACTCCAAAGGAGTCCATTATTTCCCTGCTCCTGCGTGGAGCGTAGCCTCGTAGCTGAAGGGAGCCCCATGGAAAGGGTCCTTGTGTCTGATAAGGATAATAGCGATTATATATAATAAGGATCACAATCATGATGATAACAATATCAATAATAACAATGTCTTTGCATTTTCCCAGTAGTCAACCAGATAAGAGACAGGAACGCTTATTTACGAGGTTCATGGATGATATGGACTTAAATCGAGGCGTCAATCTGTAATGATGAACTGGCCAGTAAAATTCTTGAACCTTTAGTCTGGCATCAAGAGTGAGTCTTCGTCAACCTCGTAGTGCTACAAAATCACATCTCAAACATTTACTGGACACTTCATTCCATCTTACAACAACAAAACTGTGTTTTGCTATATCATTTTGCTTTCATATGGAGGACCCAGTACAGTCTGCGCTTACGTTAAAGTCTAATGAAATGAAGCACAAGCGTAGTCTATATGCTGGGCTCGAGACTGTTCACAATCTTACTCCGCTAACGACACCGAGACAAATGGTTCATTTCTCATTCCCAGCCGATGGATTTCACAATCTTTCCCGCTCGGTAAAGACTGGGATTTATTGAACGCGTTATGTCGCTGAACAAGTAACTAGTCAGCGTCAGGTAAGATGAAATATTCAGAAGAATATCACTCAGAACCAGAACTTAAGCATTTCTTTCACATGAAACTGGCTGGCTTTAACAAACTGCAGTGACAAGAATGCCTGAATTGTATCATTCATCCTGATATAGATGATCGTAAGGCTTTAGCAACGTTCCATACAATGCCGGTCGTAATATCTAATGAGCATTTTTAACAAACGTTTCAACATGGTATATAAACGTTTTGGCTCAGTCGACGACAACACCGTATTCTTCACGTTCTAATCCCGTGAACTCGATACACATCAGCTCAAGCGTCTGGCAAATTGATGCCATTTATATACATTTGTTATCAAATTAGCTGGATTCAACATGGTGGTGTTCCTCTCCTCCAATTCGTAGTTTCTAACGATAAATTCGTCAAGTCTTTTATAGATTACTGGATCATTGACATCTTTGTATGGTAATCGAAAACTGACTTCCTATATTTTCCCTAGAGTCAGACAGATTTAGATTCTAGTTTTGTCTATCATAACTGATACGTAATAAGGAAAACCAGACGAGTCCCATCTTCGGTGGGATGAGGATATTGTACAACACTCATCTATGTAACTAACTAACACGAGTGTCAGGCACATTGCCTTTACCTCCGCGTTCAAAGCCACATCGTATAGGTCATCATTAGTTTCTAACCAAAGTTGAATCTTTAACCATCATCAGCTTCATGAATGAATCCTCCTTGTCCCTAGTGTCAATTTCCTGTTGACACATCTACATCTATCTATTCACTGCACACGATATTATAATAACCAACAAACTCCATCTCGTCCAGACGAACCATAAACTGTTTAACCTTACATCAGCTATCAAACATGCCCATCACCCGTGCCAACATGATCGAAGAAAACTAAACCCAACTAACTTCTGCTAACTTTCTATTCGTTTATTGACGAGAAATATTTGATGACTTATTCCTGACAGGTTATCACATCCCCAGTATACCATAATCCCGGTTTGGGATCGTTCTTCCTCCTGCATGCATTGCCTATTGGGTCCATCTGCATATGCACGCACAGTAATGCATGCAAATCTGGATATGCATTTTCCTGCTTGCATGATCATCATGGATGCTATTTACGAACGTGCACTTTATTATCTAGCAATATTTTAGATACTTGCTGCTTTCTGATTAGAATGTTTGATATTCATTTGTCTTAGTGAACTATATTTGAGACTGTGTGCATGTGTACATTATTTCATCCCTTGCACTTTAAGCTTGTACAACGTAGGAAGAGCATTTAGCCCAATGATTATAGTTCATAGTTCATCTCACTGTAATACCCAGGTCAACTGAGTAGTGGCGGGTCATGTTGTCTGACTCAAAGTAAGATGCACATCACTGGCATGACTCCCTCACCCTAGGAGTCATTACCAGGTGATCATATCTACGTTGCTGTCACAACTCTGCCGCCACTTCAAAAGTTACTTGTATTAGCAGTCAGAAGTGAGTCCTTTAGATAAGCCAGAAGTACTGCAGTATTTACCCTCATCCGTTCCCTAAAGAGAGTCTGCCTAGTCTTCCGACTGATCCTTGGCTGAGGACGCATTCGTTCTACTCAACGGAACATATGCCAGCTTAGTAGTCACTAGTTGCCATGAATATTCTCAGGGTTATAGCTTCCCTCATGGTAATATTCATGTATACTGTGCCCTCAGACTATCGGGATGATATATATGGGCAACTCTGTAGGATTCTTGGGTTTTCACGTGTTTGTGAGGGAGAGAATAGCTAGTATTGTAACTGTGACTGTGGTAGAGCTTGTGTGATGGCCAATTGTTGTCTGCACGTCAGGAGGCACCGTGTACACGCCCCTCAGCACCCCCCATCCTACCTCCAACACCGGCTACAGCAGCACCCTGGCCGCCACCTATCCGGAGCACACGTCCTCGTCGCCCGCCAGTGGCACCAGCGAGAGCATGACGCCCATGGATGGCCTAATGGTGGCGCCCTGCTCCTCGCCTCTCAAGGCTGACACACCCTGCACCGCCGCCCTCACGGTCCTAAAGCCCTCCCCACACGCCCACGCTGCCACTCACCATGTCCACATGTCCACACATGCGCATGCACCTACCCAAGTGCACTTACCAACGCATGCCCACGTACCCATGCACGCCCACGTAGCGGCCACACCACCTGATCCGACCTACACCACCCTCCCGCCCATCACACACTACTCAGGTAAGTTAGCCAACTGCACCTGCACGCCTTACTGCATGTCTGCACCTCCGCCTCGCCAATGGCTTACGATGACAAGCCATATCTCACAGTACACGGTCAGTAGTGCATTATCTCTTGTTTCATCTCGCACTGACACTTCCATTAGTTCTGTATATATATATATATATATATATATATATATATATATATATATATATATATATATATATATACCAGTGTAACATACTTGGGGAGGCACTTGGTCTACACACAGGGAAAGAAATAATCTACAAAAGACTTTTGTTTGATGTAGATTATCAAAAGGCATCAGATAACCACACTATCCAACAACTGGTAATGGTAATTAATTGCTTCTTAAATACTTCATTCTTAATTATGTTTCAGTCGACTATTTTTACACCTAAAATTCTCATCATGAGTTCTCAAGATATGATTTCTTTTGGCTTTTGTTCCTGAGACGCAGGACTTTATTATGACATGTTCTTTAAACTCGATAAACATTTTGATACAGCCCCTGTTGACATCGAAAAATTGATCCAGCAGCATATATGTTCTGGTCTCAGTCAACATCCTTTGACACTTCACCGTTCTTGTTTAACCAATTCTCTCATTCATCGTTGAAACATCATCTTCACTGTTAAGCTTGTTCCTCCCACTACCCATCTACTTAAGTTCTGCAATCAGAAATAAACAACAGCACCGTTTTCTCTTTCTTCCCACCCTCTGTACCGAGACCCATACCTGCATACAGTTGTGGATAAGGTTATGGTTACTTACAGGTACCGCCAGTATATCGTCGATGACAGACTGTTACACGTACTCCTCGCCGTACACCCAGTACCCGTCCACGTACCCAGCCTATGGCTATGGCACCGGAGGCCTCCTCAGTAAGTAACTGTGAGTATTGATGTAATGCTATTCTTTGGTTCGTTGTGTTGACATTACCGCTCCCAGAGTGTGACGGAAAACACTGAGGTTACGGTAATTTGCAAACAAGACTGAACAGTTGAATAAATCACTGATTGCAGTATATGTAAATCACATAGACAAAGTTGTTGACAGCCCTTCAGCGGAACCAACAGTGGTATCAGTTCACAAACACAAACGATCACTGCGTTGACAACAAGCAATTGGAACTGACAGCTGATTGACGATGCAAAACTGTCGATAGACAGTGATGATGTACTGATTTTGGACAGAATGAAAAGAGCTTAATGACAATCTGTATTGGAGGCAACACTATCACACTCAGTTTCACCAATAATTGACTATGTTGCATGAAAAGTACAACATGCAAAAGTAAATAAAATTCTCTCTCATGTGGTTATATTTGTAGTTGTGGGGGTTCGTTCTCAAAATAACCGCAGGTGAATCAGTGTGGATACATCCACCAACTATTTGGCATCTATGATATTCCTCATTTATTGTAACCGATATAGGACAGGTAAAAACATGCGCGAGCTCTGTTAAGAAAATACATGATCATGAGAGAGACACTATGCAATAGATTAGTCTATGCTCCTTAAGTGTTTATTATCAGAGGGAAAGACAAAGTAGGAAGATAACTCCACAGCTTCGCTGTTCGAGAAACACGAGAGTTAAAGCAATGTCTGTTTTAAGAGGTAATGAAGTCAAGACGGTCTGCTTGGACAAGGCATCATGCCACAATAACGTTAATGACCTTTATCAAACTGAAACGTTTTTGCTTTATTCCCCATTGCCAAAAAAAAAAATGAGTTGCTTTGGATATAAGTAAACACACATTTAAAGGCCAGACGATATTTGAAAAGCCCTTTAGAGCTCAGTAAGAATTACGCTAACGTTGAGACATAGTTGGTGCCACAGGAGGTAGTACATAGAGCACATCATGCGAATAACAGTTGCTGATATATCACTCGGTATCGAAGTGTGTTGATGAGGGAGACGTGTAACATTAATCTCACATTATCCACACAAAGAACATAAAGGTCTAAGAATACATATTGTATGTACACTAGAACAAGCAAGGGTGCGTATACACTCACACGCTTTTGCATGTGAAATTTGTTAATGATTTCGAACAAATCTATTGTTAGTTGCTGCATAAGGAATGATAAACGTCTTTATGCTGTCATTCATTGTCATCTGACAAGCGTTTTGTCAAATCATTATCAAGAAAGGCAAAAATCAACAGACAGTTTCGCTTGAAACTTCAGTTTCTAAGTAGAAGTGTTAACTTCAAGAAGCGACATTCCTTTTTGTATCCGAGACTTTTCAGCTGTATCTTATGTTTGACCAAAGTAGTAGACGCTTTATTTAAAGGAATAATGATGGCTGATATTACATGAAACTTCGTCATTTCATCTGCAAAATACTAGTTGGTCTAGTCTTGTATCTGATCATCTCGAGTCCTTCAACTTTCAGAATAGATTATTTTCACAAGTGGGTTAAAGATGAATAACACGTCAAACCTTTTTTTTTTATATTCACCTGTTAAGACCTTAAGCTCTTAAGAACGACACTTGAAATTGTACGTCGAAACCATATTGCCCAATTTCTGAAAAGAGAAAATCTCTAAGAAGATAAAGTCACTTAGCTATGACAATTTTCTTAAGATTTCCCATTATCTTTAAGATTTCCCACAGTCAAACGATCCATAATCAAAACCGAAAGACTTGATAAGTGCTCATTCGATAAGGAAAACTACTCATCGTAGACCGAAATATGAGACATGGTTCATTTTCCACCGAACGTTACTCGTTCTGGTCGAAACAGTCTCATTTCGTAATGTTTTCTATTTAGTCTTATTATATTTCTACTTTATGTCCATTCCTCTGCTTTATCACACTACTATTCTCCTACCTTATTGTCTTCTTAATAGCGAGTACCGCTGTGAAGTTCGTGAAACAGGATTGCTATACCATGTTTGTTTTGTCTAAGTTCATCATTTAGCTACATTTTCGTCATTTCTCTAAGATCCTCTTCATGCCATCTTATTTCTTAATGCTCCACTCATGTCGTGATTAACCAGACAAATTAACTAAGAAAATGCATCAAAATTCCTTAGAGAAATACTCCTTTACATGTTGCAGTATTACCGTGACATCAGACGTTGACCTGCGTCCTAATGTTAGCATTGTCTCTCCACAGATATGGGAAACTATAGCAGCCCCGGTAACGGTGGCAACAGCAACGGCGGTGGGAACAGCAGCAGTCCCATGAACAACGTTAACGGTAACAACAGCACCAACAACAGCGGCGACCTCGGCAACGGCGGCGCTCGCCTGAGGATGCTGCAGTCGTCCTTTGGTTCCTCATCGTGCCTGAGGCAAGACCTCGGCACGTAGCGCTGGGCCTCCACCTCGCGGTAGCCTCACCTGACACGCATCTTATCAGGACAGCTACAATTACAAGAGGCCTCGCTACTCCACCTCCCGTCCAGTGGCTACCCGGTAGCACTCCGCGTGAGCCGGAGAGAGAAGAGGAGAAGCAAAGGACCCCGAGGGCAACCGCATATGTCTCCTTAACCGCTGGGTGGTGAGACGACTAGTTATAGCTGAGTGCGTGTGAAGCAGCACGGACCGATCTCTGGCTAGGATACCAAAGAACCAATCACTCTTAAATCACGAGCTTAAGCTGAGCCATAGTGGGGGCACCCATCGAACCCTTCCTTCTTCAGGCACACCCATTCATGAAAGAATCTCATGAAACTCAGTTTTGTAGACAGTACTTCACGGCCTTCCTAGTGTGCCTGAAGGAGGTTTAAGCGAGGGATGTAGGTGACCCTGGCTCACACACATACATTTTGCACACCTTTCCACTCTGGGCCTGAAATGCCGTCCTCCTGTTGCAGGATGACTGTGGCATCCGCCCAGCGCCAGTAACTTCCCCTCTCAGGTTTCGGGATTCATTGGGATTTATCGCTGTCCAGGTCTAGATCTACTGACTCGTGTTTTTGGCATTGATCAAAAATGTTTAAATCCCTCTAGGTCTATTTTTGCAATAAAAGCATCTGTTTAACTGCGATTTGATTACCTCGTATATACCTGTGAATTCTTCTCAATGAGCAATCACTGACAACTAAATGAGCTGTATTTTACACACACACACACACACACACACACACACACACACACACACACACACACGCATATCACAATAGGCGTAAAAGCTAACTGAAGAATACGTCAGAAATGTCCTGTGTACAGGATTTTACTACAATTGGTATGCTATAAGCGTGTCTCGTATCACTACTCCTGATTGGTTTGCATCAGAGAGGAGAATTCCTTCGGGCTCTGCCTCACTAGCCTGTCCCTTGATGTAGCTGTGGTATCCAATTTCTCATGACTCTAAGGTAATGGGTTCTACAAAGATCATCCGGGACAACAGAGGTAATGAGGCTCTAGAAGGAGTGCATTTCTACCGAAAGACGTTCGAAATTATAAAGAAAAAAATGTTAAAACACCGAAAACGGAAGTCTCGGAGGCAATGTCTCTTTGCCCTTCTGACAAGATTTGAAGAATATCGAGATAAAGTAACGGTATGATAACTTAAGATAGTGAGTAGTTTCCAGATTCCTTAAACCCTTAATTATATAGATTCATCTTAACATATGATTGGCCCTTATGGTATACACAAGAGCCCTCATAGACCATCTCCATGTCTCACCTCATTTCCGTATGTACTGTCCAGTAACTCGACAGTTTGCAGATCCACGCACTGACTATTGAGAATAACAGTCATACGTATCGACTAACTGAATTCGATCTCGACATCTCAGAGATCATGGTATAGTTAAGAGCAACAGCAACATAAGAGTCTTGACAATAAATGAATCCCAAATAACACAACTAATTAGTTATAAATCCTCTAGCCACGTATGACCATTTATATGAGGTCATGTACTATATCTAGCATTTTGATTCAAAATATCTATTTTTCTAGAAAGATTTTCTTGCTACATATGAGAAAACTGATGTCAAGAGGCTGCTTTCTAATCAGCAATGGTTGGCCCATTCAGGTCCTTAAGAATGAAATCAGAATATCTGTGGTCCTAGAGCACTGTTTGGAGGGCAATTAATTTGTTACATAGGCAAGTTTCGTCTGTATTGTTCATACTTTCCACAGAAAGCTAATCATTCATCAAACTGGTGGGTAGACGAGATCAATAAAGAGATAAAGAGCCTAGGTATGGTGAAATACCCAGTGAGGAGTTTTTATAAAGACAGGACGGCGTGTGTGTGTGTGTGTGTGTGTGTGTGTGTGTGTGTGTGTGTGTGTGTAGGTAAACGGTTCTAGGTGAAGGCAAGTCTGCGGGAAACGTGTGATGTCAACACGACTTCTTAATTTGTTTATGGATGGGATGCTGAAGGAGGTGGATGATAGTGTTCTGGAGAGATGAGCAGGTACAATCTCCTGGGGCTGGAGAAGTGGGACTGAGACTGAGAGGTGAGTTAGTTACTGTTTGCTGATGACACAGCGCTAGTGGCAGATTCAAGTGAGAAGCTGGAGAATTAAGTTTCCCAGTTTGAGTGTGTGTTTGAAAGGAGAAATTTAAGAGTAAAGGTAAATAAAAGAAAGGTTTTTCGTTTACAAGTTGGAAGACAGGTTTATATAAAGTGAGTCTGAGAGAAAATATTGGGGGATTAGAGATTATAGGCGAGAGTGGTGTATCGTCAGTATACAACAACTGGCTAACTTCCTTGGCTCCTTCTTCCCACCAAACACCAACAACCAGGCGTATTCAAACTACACGAACACTAGACCACAGTAGGATAAAAATGAAAAAGCCATCTCATTCTCACACACACAAAATTACTTTTGACCCGACAGCTCCACTAACAGAGTGCACATAAATGTTACACAACTCATCCTGGATGGTTTCAAGCAATGTAGATAAAAAGAAAATAGTCATACTTAAGTCCCCCCCTTTGTATATATACTAATTTTCATGTAGGTATGATGCTGAAAAACGCATAGGTGATATATATATATATATATATATATATATATATATATATATATATATATATATATATATATATATATATATATGGGAGGCAGAGCTGAACTGCCCGCTATACACATATTTGTGGCTTGTGATAGTCGGGTCATAAAATTTGATAATGTGGTCAAAACAGACTAAACGTTCACAAATTATGCCAACGACAATACTATTAAGTTTATATAGACCTTCACTAATAGTAATGTTAATCCTTTTTGTACTTGATAAGGGAAGATTCAACGATTTCTCTCTTGATCAAGGAGGAACAGGTTCTAAATGAAGGATCACTGATCCAGTCAATATAGTGGTCATAATTTCTAACGTGAATAAACAAGGCATTAGAAACCTGTTCTGTCCTCATACGATATTTATGTTGCTTAACTCTGACACAGAGATCCTTCCAGTCTACCCAATAAGTAACATACTACAAGTTTTACCAGGTATTTTGTAAACTAAGCCCGCAAAATTTTCTGCCGAGTTTTTAACTAAGATTTCTTAATAGTAATGGTATAACTGAAGTCTACATTCACATTTAAGACTTGAATAGATGAGGAAGTAAAATCATTAATTGAAAACCTACAAGATTCTTGGTATCATGGGGAGGTTTGAGGTTAACTCTAAAACATTTTTGCCAAATCAAGAAGTCTATCAACGATAGAGCTAGGATATTCGGATCCAATACGTTTCTTATGTTGTGTATATATATATATTCTCAAATTCTTCATCAATAAATTCTGAACTCCATATAAGTAATGCGTAATTGAACATGAACAGGAATGCAATTTAACCCAGATAAGAATATGCAAATTCTCTCACTCGATTCCTCGAGAATGATATGACGAATGAACCGAAAATGTGGCATGACAGGAACCTCAGCTTGTAGCTTAAACCACACCAAATTAGCAAGCCGTTTGAGACACGACTACAGAGCAAGCCAGGAGAGTTCAATGATCGTAATACACTAAACTGTGTCCATATGTTGTTTATAATGGACAACTATCTATATTACAAAAGTGTGTGTGTGTTCATGAACGCGCATGGGAGGACTTTTCAATGTTGGAGACCCCAGACATGGGCAAAAGTCCTCATCATGGTCAGACTGCGATCTTTCTGAAGTTTCGGTGCAGACAAACATAACACATTTACTTTCATCAAGTAAGATAACACTATACCTAACCTGGACTTGGGGGATAAGTACGCGTGTCACATCTGACGACCAAAGTGGACGGTACCCGTCCCCTGCTGCTACAATAAATCACTTGAAACCAATTCACTATTATCATCGGATAATATCACTATGTGATCAGGAAAAATTGCTTTTGATTAATATCTTGTTTAGAGTTCCAGTGAAATGGCTTTTAAAAAAACCGTCACATATCTATACACAAAGAAAGATATAGTTAGTAGTCTATAGAAGACACAATCACAAAGCTTTACGACACAAGGGATATATGCAAAAATACGAACCAAATAAACCACCTTAAATACGATCAATAATCCAGTTCACCAAGCAATCGTAAGTGCTTTACACACTGATGTATTTTCATAAATATTCAGAATATCGTTCCCCTCTGTAACTATCTAGTGAAAACCTATGATTTCTTACCATCAACCTTGTTGGCAGAGTGAGCTGGCTCAGAGTGATGAGGATTGCAACGAGTTATGAGGTAGGATTGTGTGGCGGGGATCACTCCACGAGACAGGACGATGTGAGTGGGACCACACCTTTATAACCGAAGTGAGGAAGGTGTGTGTGTTGTGGGGACCATACCAATGATCAGTGTGAGGTAGGTTTTGTATAGCTGGAACCACACCATTACTAAGGATGAGGCAGGTCTATGTGTTGGAGTCTACACCATGAACATGTTTTCTGTGGCGGGTAACACACTATTACCCGTAGTGAGCAGGTATTATGTGGCCCGGACTACACCATTGCTAGGTATAAGGCAAGTCTATGGGGCCAGAACCAAATTATTATCTGGTGTAAAGCAGATCTCTGTGTGGCCAAGACCACACTATTATCTGGTGTGAGATAGGTGGGAGTGGCGAGGACCACACAGTTACCAGGTGTGAAACAGGTGTATGTGGCCGGGACCACACCTTTTTTCCGGTGTGAGGCAGGTCTGAGTGATGGAGACTACACCAT
Source organism: Panulirus ornatus (assembly GCF_036320965.1). Classification (NCBI taxonomy): domain Eukaryota; kingdom Metazoa; phylum Arthropoda; class Malacostraca; order Decapoda; family Palinuridae; genus Panulirus; species Panulirus ornatus. Next base: position 28,322,756 of record NC_092241.1, read on the forward strand.
GAAGCAGGTTTATGTGGCCGAGACCACAGGTGTGTGTGGCGGGTATCACAACATTACCTGGCGTGAAGCAATGCCTGTTGTGTGTCAAGTTTATGAGTGAAAATGTCGAGAAAATGCCATGATATTTAACTTATCTACAGAGCTGCCATGAGTTGTAATCCCAAAACTATTCTAGTACTTCAAAATGTGACAATTCTTCTAACCATCGACTTGGCAGCTAATCATTCTCCTAAACTTAAGTCATGCCTGTTCTCCATTGTCACATAATGCCCTCCTGCAGCATGGATTCGAACCATGCGTACCACGCTCCCGAGCAAATGATAGGGGATTCGAATCTTTGCCGTTGAACGGCATTATGTGTTCTATGAAAGTATGCGTTCACTGTACTATATATATATATATATATATATATATATATATATATATATATATATATATATATATATATATATGCAGCTTTTTAGTTCACCAATTCGTAAATTAATAAACTCTTGGATTAGTTAAGACAGCAAAGAACACGGAATCAATCCTAAAAATCAAACTCATGTAAGCGTAAGTAGACTTGAAAGTAAAGCCAAGGATTCATAAACCAGTAAATCTTTTGTTGGAGTATAAAGCCAAAGAACAAGCGATATGAACAAAAAAAAAAGAAGGGGGTGGGGGAATAAATGAATAAACAAATCATTGAAGAAATCAAGTGAATATGCTATCAGACTTAGCAGTAACTAAATAGCTTTGAAATTATTTATCTTACAACGTTATACTAATCAAATTATTTCAGGCTGTTCATATTTCATATACATGCATACCGATAAGCTATACTGTATATGACAGCGCACTGTTAAAATGCAATATGGCATTCTCTGTGATGAAGTAAATGTACTTATGATTATCTATGCACGCATAGTTTGTGCATTAGGGTGCGTTGAATAAATGGTACGGTAACTAGGCATTACACAGCCACGAAAAGAGCGGGGAAGTGCACTGAAGAATCAGTAAAAACAAAGGGTAGAGGAATCGAGGCGTGTGTGCGTGATCCACGGACTAGGTTACAGACTGAAAACAACGAATGATATTAAGGGGAAAAACACCTGACTGGCTTAGAGCGACAAGTAGGTTACCAAAAGGCACATGATTCATCATCAAATTCCCAAAATCTGCCGAGAAAATCGGGAGCGAAAGCATATGAAGAATATCAACTGAATCAGAAAGACTTGCCCAGATATTTGCGAAGGTCAGAAACATGACATATGGACTTCATTGCGGATATATATAAATTAATGCATTTTCAGTGATAGAAATATTATGAAAGAGTATATGTTGCTCAGTAAGCCATTATCGTATTTAAATTACATATAATTAGTGACAACTTAAATTACGCAAAACACTTCTTATTTGCAAATGAGAAAGGACAGGTTATTAGGTCAGTATACTTTCTCTTTACGATGACCATGCTAGACCACATTCAGAATGGGCTCTTCAGTTTTGTCGTAGAACTAACAAATCAAACGATGCACAAAACGTATTCGAAGAAAAATAGCAGCAACACTTATTCTATCATTTGAAAATACACCTTTTTGAAAAAACAATCAGAGATCAAGACTTATTGTCTTCTAAAAGAGCCCAAATCTTCGAAGGGACTTAACAGAAGCGTTCACAATAGTAAACAATTTCCATCATATAAGCCTCGACACGTTAGATGGAGATAAAATGACCAGGGATGATGGTATGAATCTAAAGTCAAAGACAGCGAGGCGAACATAGGCGAAAAATCATACACAGTGAAGATACAAAATATTGCTATAAACTGCGACCAGATCTTGCTAGGGAGAATACATCTGTACATATCAGACAAATACGTTATGGATATTGATCTTCGGTGAATATAACGATTCAGAAAACAAATGCTGTTCGTATTTGAAAATCTTTCTCCCCGATTAAAAAGACTAAGACACGTCCTCACCAGTGTATCTAGTAGTTGAAACTAAAAGGAAATATACAAATCCCACGCAGCTTTTCCTAAAAAAAGGGAGAGGGGAGATTTATGACAGTACAGTGCTTCAAAGGTACATGCATGGTTGTCTTTCATAGCCTTTCTCCTACCGGCTGATATGCCAGAGGAGGTGGTGAGTGTACAGGGGCTCTCTGTCTTTACATACATACACAACTGAATTACACGATCTTATGAATGTCCTCCGGCAGATAAACCCCGTCATTCACCGTCAGATCATTCGCAACATATCCTTCGGACGCATTCCCATGTAATATCCCACATTTGCTCATGGAATGAGCAAAATAAACGAAAAGACGAGCAAACATTCGAAAAATGAACAATGAAAGCATAGCCTATGTGTATATATCTGCGAGTATGTGCTAAAAAAAAATGCATAAATCTAATAATATTACACATCATAAATATCCCATCAACAGTCTACTGATGACGTAAAGAAAAATAAAGAAATACAGTTGTTTAGAACTTACCGTTTCCTGTCATCTGTGCCACCGCCTCTACATTAACCTCACCCCACGCTGAATGATCACTCACAATTTGCTTTTAGTACCTATCCGAACTCCACCCTTGGCTAAGGTATCCAATCCCTTTCCTAGAGCATATTTATGGCTGTTCTTGAAGCACCAGATCACCAACATAACTGTTTAAACCACCCGACGTAGTTACGATTAATTCAGTAACTCCCGTTATCCACTCATGATTATATAATATTATCATTAATCATGGTGATATGGTGCTTTTAAAACGTACACCATGACTGCTTATGATGTCCAGTATCCACATAAACCCATATCATTTACGTAACTGAAGAACAAATCATCATTGTTAATAATCACACTTACCTTACCTCCTGCGTAGTTTCCATCGGTCAAGGACGAGACTAGATCCTTTATGAGGTGGTGTAAACGTCTATAATGCACTATAGTCTTACAACACAATCGTCTAAATGTTACAGTATAACTCATCCGAGCATATTATGATTTCATCAACAACGGTTGTAAAACGCCAGAGTATATAAGTATGGATAAAGTCTGTCTATTGAGCACCAAAACTGTTTACAACAATGAAATGTTTAAAACCGCGCTACCACAGCACAACACTCGACAGAGATATACTCACTGTGCACCTCAACACGAGAATGGATCGACGCCGTGGCAGGAACTGTCCGGCTAGTAAAGATTTGGGACGGCTTCGAAGCATTTGAAACACTGTGTCGACCTATCATGCCCGGCTAACCAAGATCTGGAACTGCTTCGAAGCAATTGAAATACTGTGTCGACCCATATTGACAATGACTGTGTCAGGTCCTAGGCCGTAATGAGTATAAGAATCTATGAATTTTTATTCGTTATTTTCCCCCATTTACTGCCTGTTCTGCATTAGAATGTTTATCACCTAACTAATGATCCAAACGTATAACAGAAGCAATGAGGACACGAAATTATACCAGCAAAAATAGATAATTAAAAGTGTATAATGATAGTTGAACCCAGATGTTTCGTGAAGCTAATACAATGAATATTGAAGGTGTTGAGAACTTTTCATGTATATGCGAGCCATATTTCCCTTCCACAGACAGCACCTTGGTTCCTTAACGCCGATTATGGATTCAGTGAAACTTCATGTACGAGAAAAAAGAAAAATAGTATCGTAGAGATAGGGTACATTTACCATGACAATAACGCTGGCACGTTTTCTATACGTTCAGTTTTCTTTGTTAAACGAACGTGACAGAAAAACCATATCACATCTTTAAAAGATTTACCATAATAGATTGTGAAATATTGATCTTAGCAAAAAAAAACTGGTAACTACCTTTGTAAGACATATTACATCATTTGTGTTGCGATACAAAGATCGGTATAATTAAAACTGGCAAGTGTGGTATGAAAAATTAATGCGAGTTATAGCAATGTACTGCACTTAGGTTCGCCCGGTCGGTGGATGAGATTCTCTATCTTTATATTTCAGATGTTTCTGTTTCTAAAGTTAATGAATCAGTCTACATGTTAATACGTTCAACATAACGTTCACCATATTGGTTGATCTTATATACATCCTAAATATATTGATGTTATAACTAATGCCTATTAATCGGATTCGTATCAACTCCTGTTGTTTAGTAGACGTGTCTAAGTGTAGAGCAGAGAAACGGTGCAGAAGATCCTGTCATTTCTAGTCAGTAACACACCAGTCACACAAGCGACCAGGTGTCACCGTTGATAAAATGGTTCCAGTTGATGTAATGTGGACGTAAATAAGCTGATTTTGAAGTGTTTTTGAGTTGGTTTAGAGTTGTTTTTCATTGTTTGTACTATATTTTGATATCCAGGTGTTGTATTTTTTGTAGTTGTGTTTCATTTGTATTGTGTCATACTGATGTTCATCACACTGCATTCTGAGCTGTCTTGGATTTGAGCGAGTCCCTCCCAGAAGGACACACCAGGACTGGATTGGGGAAGATGTAAGCCTCTCCATCTCTTTTAAAGTGCTCTTTGTCTTATCAACTGTATAAATCTAAAACCATGTCTGTTTCATGCAAACACATCACGAACACAGCAAAAAACAGAGATCCTTTTTCTACACGAAAGGCCAAGAAGAGACGTAATCTACCATGCTCCACTTGGTTTCCGTGACCAAGTGTGTGGTAGCATCCCATTCTACAGTCCAGCAGACAGGGTGAAATAGACCGCACGAAGGTACTCAGGACGTTGTCAATACATACCATCCTCAAAGCCACTCACTCCTCCGACACAGCCTTGTGCTGAGGACATTTAAGGGAAATGTTCATAAGAAAATAACATTAAACTGCTTGATGGCGTTAGCCACTGGTACACAGTGCTACTGTAATATTAAAAGAAATAAATGGTAAATGTTTGAAACATAAGAGTCAAATATGAACAGAATTTTTTCACTTTGGCAAACATGGGGGATCTGTTGTAACGAATTTCACGTCATTTTTATGCTTCAACGCAAATGCATATTCCAGTGTTAATGGGTTTGCATTCAAATTAAAGAAGGTTGTCAAATCATTCAATTTACCCTTATGGAAGTTTACAGCTTCTGTGTACTCTTCAGCTCATCAGTAAACTCATACACTGCAAACACCTGAGGTGTTGTCAACACCTTTGAAGATACGTGAACTCTTTCCAAATCGTTATTACAATGTACAGAACAGAGAAACATTAAGCATCTATTCAGAGTAACTCCTGCGAAATGTGTTTTCATTTTTGGCCTCAATTCGTTCCAGTCATTTCAAAATGCAACATTACCTCTTGATCGATTTCTGGTGAAGGCGAAATGCATGTTACAGTTCCGTCTGCAGGGCATTTTCCATGATTTATACCTTATCCCCGTACCTTGGGCCCATGGAAAGTCCTTCTACAATTAATCAATGCACAGAGAATAAACTGTCTTGATACTGATATCATGTTATAACAGATGCTTGATGTAGTTTCTGTTCTAAATGTTTTTGCATATCCCATTTGTTGTTGTAGCAGTAACAGTGGTGGTGGTGGTAGTAGTAGTAGTAGTAGTAGTAGTAGTAGTAGTAGTAGTAGTAGTAGCAGTAGTAGTAGTAATGATACATTAATAGCAGCAGTAAAGCATGTTACATTAATAGCAGTAGTAGAGTAATAGTTACATTAATAGCAGTAGCAAAGTAATAGTTACATCAATAGCAGTAGTAAAGTAACAGTGATCCTTTCGAGATAGCAGCGTCAACAGCGGTGGCAAACAACAATAGGTATCTCACCTCGTTACCTTCAACACTGCCTCATCTCTATATCTAACAGTCTATAATTTCGTCCATGGGGAAATGCGCTGTGTTGAATGATAACAAGAACCTCCAACTGCTCCAGGGCACTGTAAAAGACTCCTCAAATACCTGCAGTTATAAACCAGTCGGGAGTTTTTGAAGTGTCTCTATTTGGACCGACAAAACTACGCCATCACACTCCCATTATAGCAATGGCATCACAATCACCATTAGTGCCTGCGGTCATCACCATCCATCTCTTTAACATGATGGTTAAGTCGATGATAGAGATCTTAATATTTCTAGCTGACATTGCAAATGAATGCTGCTAGTAATTGTAGGAAAACAATCTCATGTAAGATCACATATTCATGCAAGTAAATGTACTCCAGAAGTAGTGCAAGAAATTATATAAGCAACACCAGCGGTAAGAGGTGACTAAATCATTGTCTTCAGTAATGTAAGGGACATAAAGGAACACATTATCTCATCATTCTTACCTGTAGTAACAACACATCTACAGTGATTACTTCCCAAGTGTAAGCATACACACACACACACACACACACACACAGAGGCAGTGCTACGAGAATTGAAAAAGGTGAACCACATGCCTTGTCTACAAGGAAGACCCTGAACTACAGACCGGTTTTACTGACCAATAAAGTCAGTAAGGTTCTAGAAAATATAATTAGAAGAATTGAAAGGTGGTCAGATGTAACAAACCCTTTAGATTTTCTACAAGAGAGTGAGCTCTTTCTTAGAAACATAAGGGAAGGGTAAATGGTTGCCTGTATCTGGACTGCCAGAAAAAAGGGCACCACAGTAAAGGTTGACTAAGGAGCTAAATCACTAGGTAGGATTATGAGGGGAACTCTTTCAGTGTATAGAAGATTAACTCAGAGGAAGAGAACGGAAGACGCATGTCCAGATGACAAGCGGAGTGCTACAGGGTTCTGTTCTGGGATCTTTACTCTCCTTGATATATGTAGATGACTTGCATGAAAGTATGGACTCTTACATGAACGTGTTTGCAGAAGATGTAAAGGTGAAATGTGGAGAATTGCATCAGCTTACAAAGGGCCCTAAACAGGCTATAAAGTTGGTATGATACACGAACGGTGAAACTCAACCCAAGCAAATGTAATGAGGATGGGTCGAAGTGAAAGAAGTCATCAATGTGACACATACATTAAACAGTTTTTCGAGAGATATAGAGGTAGAGCAAAGAGAGGATATAACATGAAATTGAATAAGAAACTTGTTCAAAAAAAGATGGGACACCACGAACGTATAACTCCTTCCCTCCCTGTACAGTACAAATAGACAAGGAATTCCACACATACCAGATTCTAGTTTCCCTCTGGAGTTTGCCACCAGAGCCCTGTCATCTGCAAACAACAACTGATTCATCTCCCGTAGATATCTACTCTCAACATACCGTATACCCGTCCTTCTCGCTAAGATCCTTGTATATACTTACCAAACCGCCTAGTTCTTGTGGAGACTGATGAGCCAAAGTAACAGACCAACCTTTACTGTCGTCCCTACTCACACACATGTAAAATACTTCCCAATTCATATATCAATTTATTGATAATTCCATATATAACGTTTTCCCTGCTCCTGGTTTCTATCAGCCCTCACGTTATCTTTCTCTAAATTTAGAAATGCCACTCCCTTACTACAAGCACTTAAAGCATATTTCTCAAACCAAACACATGGTTCAGAGACCACATTTATCTTTCACAGTCATATGAGCTATGCATGCCGCTATCCTTGCAACCATCACTCTTATAAGGCTTACTCGGTATGCTCAACTTATCGACACGTCTGTAGTTCTGTAATTCACTTTTGTCTCCATTTCCGCTTCATTAGCTCTTGCCCTTTTATCGGTCCCCACTTTGCTCCTACGACATTTACAAACCATTTTTCTACTTTACCCTTGAACTTTGTTTTATTCAGTCTGAACATCCAGGCTTCTCTCAAACATACATGTATCTCCTCTATTCGTGTCTTGGTTACATCCACACACATTCAGATACCCCTAGCCTGAGCCTTCTTGGAAGATGAGCACTCCCTGCATGGCTCCTTCTTCTGTTCTGTCCTTTAGAAATTAAAAGAATTTGGGGGAGGGGGAATTTTCAGCCCCCTGCTCCACCCCATTTAGTTGCCTTTTACAACACGCATTGAATACAAAGGTAGAGTTCTTTCTCCTCTCTCACATGTATATATATATATATATATATATATATATAAGCCTTGTCTTTTTTTCTGTGCTTCTCCAGTAACGATTACCAGTATTAAAAACTTTCCACAGGATCATCATTGCCTAACGTCTGGTTTTTGCAATACACTTGCTGGCATTACAGTTTATTGTGATGAAATGATCATTAGGGGAATTAAAGGACAGAGGTATTCACTTTCTTTATTTTGTCTGAAGAAAACCCAAACTCAGCCTTGCTGCTCAGCATGACACCAGGAAGTTCAAGAAATTCTGAAAAGGAAATCACATACATTGTTACTGATGACTTTGGTAACCTGTAAGGTTCAGGAGACAGTGTGGTACTGTAACGAAAAGAGGTAACTATATGGTTTCCGTGCATTACACATGACAGCTCGAATGGATGTGAGCAGATGTGGCCTTTCTTCGTCTCTTCCTGTAGTTACCTCGCTAACGCCGGAAACGACGATCAAGTATAAAAGAAAAAAAGTATAAATATATCACACAAACCTCCAACACCCAGGATCGAACCCGGGACCCCTGTGTATCAGGCGGGAGCGTTACCGCTAGGCTATGATCGCCCCTAATAGGGAAATGACTATTCGAATACTATATACTCGAATACCCTTCGTCTCACGTTGGTGAGCAACGGGGTCTACACCGGTCTTTTCCCATCAGGCTCACACAGCCAGCAGATAGCATTTTACCGAACCTAACTGTACAACGCGGAGGTATATGAATACGAACAAAGTGCATATACGTCCGCAATTGCCCTAAACGAGTTCTGTTGGTACCCAGGCCGTTCTCAAGGCTCCTGCTGCCCAAGGCTGCGCTACTTCCTGCAACAGGGAAATATAGACCCCTTTGGAGCGCAAAATGTCTTTGTTCAGACTATGCTCTCGGTACAATAGCCTCGCCAATCACGAAACGTGACCCTTCACTCGCAATGTAATCTCCGCCTGCTTGAGGCTACACTGCAAGTGAAGAATCAGCTTCGTCGAGGCTGCGTCATCGGCAGTTGACGAACGAGAGTAAAGTCTCATCCAAGAACTTCTCGCCTCAGTGGAATCCATCCTATCCCTTCCACTAGCACAACCACTGAGCTGCAATTGCCCTCTGGTATTTAGTCTTCATTTGACATAGCTTTCAATACAACATATAAACCAAATTCAATATCATGTTCTTGTGAAGGGTAAGAGCTTCTCAGTCAGTTTGATATACGTCGCTTCGAGCGAATTCTTAGAAAATTACGTGCACGGCTATAATGCTCTTTACCTAGGTTTAGGTAGAGCCACAATGCATTAGTACTATGGTATGATGACTTTGAAAGTGTTTTTTGTCGCAAAAGTGTTTGTTGAAGCAAAATCATGGAGTGAAAATACCATTTTTACAATTTCTGAGGCTTAACATATGGTTGTTTGGAAAGTTGAAGTTTGTCAGAATATTAATCTTCTCTTCCTTTTTTACCGGCATATAAGCGATACTGACATTGTTGCATGGAGAGAATGAGGAGAGTGTTACCCCTTGCCACGATAGCCTTGTACATACAATGTATGCAATTTGTACATAAATTTGATACCTTAGAATTTCAGTAACACTTGCAAGTACATATCATAGTGACCGCTTACCTGTACAAGAGAATAGTTCCTCCGGGCATTACTTCAATGTAATTGATAATCTGGGGCTACTCGAGCGTCTGCAGGCGTTGGATTGGCCCCATGCTGTTGTCAAAGCTGTTCCATGGCCTCACGTTAGACACAATTCTTCCTGTAAGGCGGAAACTTCGAGTAACGATGAAAAGTTTAAGAAAAGGATATTTACTGTCAGTCGATAGATAGAGCTGAGTGGGAGAAAGAGAGGGATGGAGAGGGAAGGAACAAATGGAGGTTGTAAATCATGTACCAGATTATTACATGCAAATATCTAACCAGGAGTAAATCCATTACACCAAGACTTTTCACTGATTATTAAGCCTTTCTATGCTAAATCTCACTAAATGTAAACAAGACTAAAATAAAGTTTGTTAGATAGTGAAAATCTGTTATAGAACTAACTTAAAAATTCTACTTACTGCTGCCAATGTTGATGTCAGTGTTTGGCGAGTCTATGAAGCTAATTTTCCTTAACCACAGAAAATCCTGTCTTCGCTTCGCTGAACGTTGGGTCTGACATAGAAGGATCGCTTCCCAAACTGAAGGCAGCTTCACTTCTCTGTATCTATACGCTATTCCCTTGGATGCTGAACGAATATCAAGAACTGAGTCATGTGACACAGCATCCTGGTGAACTGTCAGACAAAATGTCATCACGACTTTTCCCACATCAACATCACTGCAACAAGACAAGTTCTCTCAACAGAAACGTCATGGAAAGCTTCAAATTAATTCTTGTGACAACAGGGCATCTAACCAGTGAACAGAACGAGTTTTATTTCAAAAATCGTAGAAAGGCCTATTCCTCTATGTATACGCTACATATATAAGATTACTTAGATCAATAAAGCTAGAGACTGTTCGTATTTACTTATGAGATTTTTTCAACATAAACACAATTTCTCTCTCTCTCTCTCTCTCTCTCTCTCTCTCTCTCTCTCTCTCTCTCTCTCTCTCTCTCTCTCTATATATATATATATATATATATATATATATATATATATATATATATACATCTTTCTTTTCTTCTTTCATACTATTCGCCATTTCCCGCATTAGCGAGGTAGCGTTAAGAACAGAGGACTGGGCCTTTGAGGGAATATCCTCACCTGGCGCCCCTTCTCTGTTCCTTCTTTTGGAAAATTGAAAAAAAAAACGAGAGGGGAGGGTATATATATATATATATATATATATATATATATATATATATATATATATATATATATATATATATATATTCCTATGAGTCCACGGGGACTCATAGGAGTAATTAATAAAAAGGTAAGAGAGCTGTATCAATTGAAAGTGTGGTCGAGAGAGCTGAGAAGGGTGTACTGAAATTGTTTGGACATATGGAGGGAATGAATGAGTAAGTAAGGAGAGGTTGACAAAGAGGATATATGTGTTCGAAGTGGAAGGGACAAGAAGGAAAGACCAAATCAGGAATGGAAGGATGAAGTGAGAAAAAAATGTTGAGAGATTGGGGCCTGAATATGCAGGAGAGTAAAATGAATTAGAACAGGGGTTGATGTGCTGTCAGTGGACTGAACTAGAGCAATGTCAAGCGGCCGCGTGACACCATGGAAAGTTTTGTGTAACTTGGTCGTGGAGAGAAAACTGGGGTTTCGGTGCATTGCACATGACAGCCAGAGAGTAAATATGAGCGATTACCGACTTATTCCATTTGCTCCTGGCGTTACCTTGCTAACGCAGGAAACATTGATTATATAAATCTGTGTAACAACACCTCTCACTTACCTCTACCAGACATACCAGGAGTGAGGTGCTGAATTTCTTGAGGGGTCTCTTTCCTGAAGAAGGATGGGCCCGATTGGGGCCCTGATTCATGAATCACTTAAGACTGATGGTTCTTTGGTATCCTAGCCAGAGATCGGTCCGTGCTGCTTAACACACACTCAGCTATAATAACTAGCCATCTCCCTACCCGGCGGTTATGGACAGTTGAAGAGTTGTCCTGGGGGTCTCTGCCCTCTTCTTCTCTCCCTCTATCTCTCTCCTCCGTCTGAGCTCCTATTCCTTTCGCACTGCGTTCACACGAAGCGCTGCCGGACAGTCGTTGTGCAGGAGATTTAATAACGAGGCCTGCTCTTTTCAGCAGCTGTATCAGGTGAGACTACCACAGGGTGGAGGCCCAGCGCTACGTGCCGAGGTCTTGCCTTAGGCACGATGAGGAACCAAAAGACGACGGCAGCATCCTCAGGCGAGCGCCACTGTTACCGAGGTCGCCGCTGTTGTTGGTGTTTATACTGTTAGCGCCGGTGCTGTTTGTGCTGCTGGTGCCGTTGTGGCCACCGTCGCTGTTCATGCCACCGTTACCGGAGCTGCTGTAGTGCCCCATGTCTGCGAGGGGAAAAAAAAAAAACACACCATTAACATAAGGACTAAGAGTCAGGTAAGGCGACGATATAGGGCATGGCAATATCAAGTTATCTGAAAAAGATATAGGGAAAAATAACCATTTGACAAAGAAAATAACTCCTAGAAGAATCAAGAGGAACTTAAAAAGCTACAAGGGATGTCAAATCTTTTTCTTTTCTTTGTAAGGTAAATATCGTAACATTACAAATGACAACAATTTTCTCATGGGCCACTTGCATAGTGAGGATGTATGTGGTCTTAGAATTATCCCTAAAACCTGAACAAGGTACTGAAAAATTTTTGTTTTGTGGATTAAGCTTGATGTTGACAGCCTTAAAGATCCTTGTGGTCGACAGGCCAAAAGCCCAAACATCAAACTAATAGTTTTGTGTTTATATTAGACCATTACGTCCGCCGGCTTCACTCGTTCTATCCTGATGACAAACACACGGCTTTCAGAGTATCACAGAGGAAACTTGCACAGTCACAAATTGTCGTCATACCATATTCATGACTCGCCAACTGGCATCTCAGACCTAAGCAGTGTGGGTTGGACTCATCACGTGAGAACTTAGCTTTGGGAAGCCATCATATCAGCAACACATGGAACCATAAATCACTTACATCAATACTCACAGTTACTTACTGAGGAGGCCTCCGGTGCCATAGCCATAGGCTGGGTACGTGGACGGATACTGGGTGTACGGCAAGGAGTATGTGTAGTCTGCCATTGACGTTATACCGGCAGCACCTGCAGAAAACCATTGAATGTACGTAAACAGAAAGGGACCTCGTCAGACAATGGATGATAATGTCTAAATGCTATTTCAGAAAGGAGCTGGAAAGAAGTTAAAAGAATGTAAGTGAAAATATCTCGTACGAATAGGAAAGGAAAACAAGTTGACGGGCTTTTATGACAGAGAAAGGGAGGCGATGGCGTTTGCTGTCAGTGACATCCTCCTAACTGGGAGTTATAAGATTATGGAGTTGCAGTTTGAAGTGAAGTAAGTTCTTCTTTTGGTTGCGAGATGGAGCCAACCCACAGAGGTCATTCGACAGAAGGTTCTCATGAGCAAGTGATACGTTCGTTAATCAGACGAACATGAGCTGAACTCCTACAAGGACGACACTGTTCTTTATGCTGTCTGTAATGACGTCAGGGAGGATTTTATTGAGTCCGTTCAAGAACAAAAAATTACCGGATTTCCTTTTACCAAGAGAACACTTTTTGTGGTGGATGCTAACAAGCAACTTACCTGAGTAGTGTGTAATGGGCGGGAGGGTGTTGTAGCTCTGGTCAGGTGAGGTCGCTACATGGGCGTGCATTGATGAGTGCACGTGAGTAGACACATGGGAATGGTGAGTGGAGGCATGGGCGTGTGAAGCAGGCTGAAGAACCGTGAGGGCAGAGCTGCACGGGGTGTCAGCCTTGAGGGGTGATGAGCAAGGAGCAGCTACCAAGTTGTCCAGGGGCGTCGTACTCTCGCTGGGGTAGTTCGAGGGCGACACGTACGTGTGCTCCGCATAGGTGGCGGCCAGGCTGCTGCTGTAGCTGGTGTTGGAGGTAGGCTGGGAGTTGCTGAGATGCGTGTACACGGTGCTTCCTAACATGCAGACATCAAGATACCATCACAAACACGTTCCACTACACGTATAGTATCAGAGTAATTTCCACACCACGTAAGGGCAAATAAACAATATTTCTCGAGTCCCAATTATATGTCGAACTTTCCAAAAGCCTGATAGGACAGTATAACTACGTAATAATGTATCTCTGATAATATTCAAGTCTTTAGAGACCGAAATTTAATCTACTCTGTTGGGAGGAATCATCAAGACCTTGGCCTTAGTAAAGATCAGGCGGACAGAGAAGTTGATGGGAAGAATTAGAGTACATGCTTCTTAGCTTCGCATTTTATCCCTAGCTACTTATCTAAATAACTGGCAAACTGACTGCTGACGTGAGACAACAGTAAGGACGCGATCACCCAACGATGACGCCAGGGGTGAGGCACATCTTCCTGTAAGTCAGACCTGACCGTGACTGCTCATTTAGCCTAGCATGAGAGTGAAATACACTGTGAACTGTACTAGACGAGTTACCTAATGTCTTGAGACGGTAAGGCCTTACCTTGATGGTACTGAGAGGAGGAGGTGTCAAGGACTGACGATGTCGCCAAGACTGGCTTCACGTCTTGCATAGTGATGGGCGCGAGAGGCGTCAATCCACCCGCACTACCTGTAAGGAGACTAACCATAAGTGGAGTTCTTTTCCCTTTGGAATAGTTATATTGACCAAAGACTTTTTGGATCTCCTGAACATCAAACCCCTTAACATGATTGCAAGACGAGATCGAGAAGCTTTCTCAGTTCGGTCCTCAGTGTATACCGCAAATGCCTCCTTTCGAAAGCAACTCACCGATGGAAGTAGGAAGAGATGGCGAGTAGACGTGGCTGTTGTTGGACTGCGTCACTGACATGGTCTCGTAGAGGGCGTCCGTTGGGATAGAGGCGGTCGACACTGACGGGTAGCTGGTCGGGTGATCAAACAACTGTACGCTGCTGAAGATCAATTATGCAAGTACAGGTTGAGTAAATATACGCACATATATATATATATATATATATATATATATATATATATATATGGTGTGGGAGGCAAGTTGTTAGAAGCAGTGAAAAGTTTTTATCGAGGATGTAAGGCATGTGTACGTGTAGGAAGAGAGGAAAGTGATTGGTTCTCAGTGAATGTAGGTTTGCGGCAGGGGTGTGTGATGTCTCCATGGTTGTTTAATTTGTTTATGGATGGGGTTGTTAGGGAGGTGAATGCAAGAGTGTTGGAAAGAGGGGCAAGTATGAAGTCTGTTGGGGATGAGAGAGCTTGGGAAGTGTCAGTTGTTGTTCGCTGATGATACAGCGCTGGTGGCTGATTCATGTGAGAAACTGCAGAAGCTGGTGACTGAGTTTGGTAAAGTGTGTGAAAGAAGAAAGTTAAGAGTAAATGTGAATAAGAGCAAGGTTATTAGGTACAGTAGGGTTTAAGGTCAAGTCAATTGGGAGGTGAGTTTGAATGGAGAAAAACTGGAGGAAGTAAAGTGTTTTAGATATCTGGGAGTGGATCTGGCAGCGGATGGAACCATGGAAGCGGAAGTGGATCATAGGATGGGGGAGGGGGCGAAAATTCTGGGAGCCTTGAAGAATGTGTGGAAGTCGAGAACATTATCTCGGAAAGCAAAAATGGGTATGTTTGAAGGAATAGTGGTTCCAACAATGTTGTATGGTTGTGAGGCGTGGGCTATGGATAGAGTGGTGCGCAGGAGGATGGATGTATTGGAAATGAGATGTTTGAGGACAATGTGTGGTGTGAGGTGGTTTGATCGAGTAAGTAACGTAAGGGTAAGAGAGATGTGTGGAAATAAAAAGAGCGTGGTTGAGAGAGCAGAAGAGGGTGTTTTGAAATGGTTTGGGCACATGGAGAGAATGAGTGAGGAAAGATTGACCAAGAGGATATATGTGTCGGAGGTGGAGGGAACGAGGAGAAGAGGGAGACCAAATTGGAGGTGGAAAGATGGAGTGAAAACGATTTTGTGTGATCGGGGCCTGAACATGCAGGAGGGTGAAAGGAGGGCAAGGAATAGAGTGAATTGGAGCGATGTGGTATACCGGGGTTGGCGCGCTGTCAGTGGATTGAATCAGGGCAGGTGAAGCGTCTGGGGTAAACCATGGAAAGCTGTGTAGGTATGTGTATTTGCGTGTGTGGACGTATGTATATACATGGGTATGGGGGTGGGTTGGGCCATTTCTTTCGTCTGTTTCCTTGCGCTACCTCGCAAACGCGGGAGACAGCGAAAAAAAAAAAAAAAAAAAAATATATATATATATATATATATATATATATATATATATATATATATATATATATATATATATATATATATATATATATATATATATAAACAGAATCAAAACAATGAATACATGTACTTGAGAAAATCATCGAAGATAGACCCCGTCGTTAAGACCAACCTGTAAGGAGAAGGGGCGCCGCTGGGATCTGCTCCTCTTAGTTCAGGTAGGAACGTCTTGGCCTCGTCCTCAGTTTTGAGCGTCGACCACTGCTTCGACCACAGCATCTGGGGAGAACAAGGTCGCTTTCAGTGTTAATGTTTTACTTCTCCTGTGAAGGAACTAGCTTAGAAGGTCACAGTAGGTTTTCACGCCACAAGTCCTTTGAGATTTGAAATGAGAACTTATCAAAACGAAGGAACAAACTTACGGTTACTATATGAAAAGACCTGAGGTTGATTGTGAACAAAAATAATATATTCTCGGATTGATTACTAAAGTTCATTCCTCTCTCTCTCTCTCTCTCTCTCTCTCTCTCTCTCTCTCTCTCTCTCTCTCTCTCTCTCTCTCTCTCTCTCTCCCTCAACCTTTCCTTTCATCTACTCTAACACAAAGTACCACTTATCTTTACAATTACTTGAAATAGTTGCACCTATGTAGTATGCACATACATTTGTGTCAATTTCGTGGGAATGTGGGATTTAAGTGAAGTATAGAAAAGAAAACATTTTTCTGTGTCTACATTTCAAATCGAATACTCATGGTCGACCTTGATAGCTTTTGCTGTGATGTGTCGTTACTCTGCTAAAATGTAACCAAGAAGCAAATTACATATATATTCATGATCTAGACAACATAATTAACACAAACCTAGAACATACCGTTGGCCCTTGTTGCCTTGAATTCTTCAGGGCAAACGCCAATCATTCGTCCAAATACATCCTGAACAGCTCTAAGCCTGGCATAGTTTCTTCTTTTCTTTCCAAACTAAAACACAGTGTCATTACACACAAACAGCCCAGGCATACCGGGTTATATATATGCCAGATATACCTGTTTAGACAATTCCTTACACTTCCATATACCAGCACAATACATTTTTAGATTCCACAAACATCATCTATTTCTCCATTTTACCTTTTCTATCCGATCTCTATTCATTCCCTCATCTCCAACCACACACAGAGAATAGAAGGTAAGCATGAGATAAAAAGGGGAAGGAAGCCTTTGTAGTCCACATTCAAGGTAGCACTAGCAAGGATGATTGCATTAGAATCAGCAGTTGAGAGTAAGAATAGCAAAAGTAATAGACTATATGCAAATGGTATAAGAAGTGTTGAGGCTGGATGGTTGTGGCTGAAAATGAAGGCATGCAGTACACCAAAGGGAAAAGTGTTACTGATTCGTACACAAGTTTGTGAAGGGAACGTTGGTGGAACTGGCTTACAGCACTGAGCCATACCAACGGCATGAAGAGTATCGAGGCTGGACAGCAGTAAATAGACGGGAACAGACTCTCTGCCTAGACTCGTTAGAAAGTGAATGTGTGGCAATGTCTCCACTCCCACCCGCACTGCTAGTGAGTCACTTTGCATCCTCACCGTATCTAGTGTGGCCTACGGCCCTTGTAGTACCTTAGATGAATATCTTCATTATTGCCCTTTGCCATAAGGTAAATATCCTATGCGGTCTCAAACTACTCACTCATGACAGAAGGAGCACACTTACTTCGGCCCTGTTTCTTGCCTACGTAAGTTTGTTTTAAAGAGAGGGACCTGTGTCTACCCCAGACATAATTCAAGTCTTAAACTGGATGGTAAACAGGCTCAAACGAAATGCCGGTATGACGAAGACGACAAAAGCAGTCAGGGTCGTCTGGCTGGAAAAATCCCACTGCTACATTTTCTTGCTGATAAGAAGCAACCTCGCTGTCAACCTCAGCAAGAGTTATCGCGGGCGAGGCCCGTGTGTTGCTGATAGCCAAACATACGACGCTCTGTCCAGTCACAATGTTACTAAAATGCTGGAAGATGTATACTACCAAGTACAACCTTCCCCTCACCCTCATAAACTAAAATACATCTGATCCATTATCATCAAGAACATTACTGGTTTATGATATTGCAAAGTAGACTACATAAAGATGGACGCAGAGTGGATACAACCCTCAGTCAATATCTGGGAAATCATTAGATTGCCAAACTCAAACATGTATAAGATCCAGCTTCATCCGACTTGATATGGCCACTAAGGGCTGCCAACAGGAACAGGAACTGAAAGTACACAACCTGTATACAAATACTTACCAAATAGAACCTATTCTAGTTTTCTGTTCTCACAACAAGCTACCAGTGCAGCTCAGAATAAGCGACACACAAGAGAATTAAAGATTTGTTCTATGGGCTCATAAGACAAGGTTTGATCTATAGGCCACACATGGTAAGAATGTACAGCAAGTTAACAGAAAATAAAACTGAGCTGTGGCGACCTTCAACCCACCTAACTAACTTGCCGTTAGGCAGCCAATGGGCATTAATGAACGCTAACACAACAAACTTCGAAACAACCCACACTCAAAATTCCTCGGGATTCGAATACAGGAACCCCCTTCCCCTCCCTCTAAACGCAATGGCAACAAAAATAGAAAACCAACCAACCGTTGAAGTAATGGCGACCTCCTTCACAATGAGCCAGACCTAAAGCTAAAAACACTCTGCTTACAAGCCCACGTGGCAAGCCATACTGTTGAACAGTGCGTTACCCTAGGTATCACACGCCTCCACACCCGACCATCCAGGTAAGATAAGTGTTAAAGGGGAGCTTGCGGGTCATCTGAACCACCTACTAGGCTTCCAGGGCGTTAACTTTCTACGACCGCGCCCTTCTTCGGGTCGAGCCCAACAACGCAACAGTATGCAGGTCTCCAGCTACAGAGATGAAGGCAAAAACAGGGCACACTAAGCACTAAGCAACAGTGATCAACGCCCTAGCAAGGAAGAAATAATAAAACATTCTGGCAAGACGCGCAGCGAACTACAGAGAAAAACACCCGATGATGTATCATATATCCTAAGCCAGAGATATCAAAAAGAGATGATGCCCAAAGCGAGGCGTTAGTACCTCAGGATCTAGACAACATAATTAACACAAACCTAGAACATACCGTTGGCCCTTGTTGCCTTAAATCCTTCAGGGCAAACGCCAATCATTCGTCCAAATACATACTGAACAGCTCTAAGCCTGGCATAGTTTCTTCTTTTCTTTCCAAACTAAAACACAGTGTCATTACACACAAACAGCCCAAGCATACCGGGTTATATATATGCTAGATATACCTGTTTAGACAATTCCTTACACTTCCATATACCAGCACAATACATTTTTAGATTCCACAAACATCATCTATTTCTCCATTTTACCTTTTCTATCCGATCTCTATTCATTCCCTCATCGTATAACAAAGTACATGGAAACTATGAGGAAGTCACTGTAAGATGCGTTGTAGAGTCGCTAACCCAGGGCAAGTAAAGACCGTTCTATACCAGATTCAGTTCGTTTGTTTTTTGACAATTGTCTCTCAGAAAGAATCTGTACTGCATATAAAAACAAATTCAAAGCTGTGCTTCATACAGTAAGAGGTTAAGTTCCTTTCGGGATAAAAGGTTCTCGGTG